>NC_034613.1:142399678-142405262 GCF_900095145.1 Mus pahari
AGGAAGATCCAGGACAGCCAGGGCTACACAGAGAAACCCTATCTTGAAAAACCAAACCAACACAAAATCGTACAGAAGAGAACCCTCAGCTGATGCAATCCTGCCTTTATCAAAGGAGTAATTTGAACAAAATGTTTCTTCTTAAATGTATAGTATACATTCATTTATACTATTTGACATTTATTTTCCTCTTGGCAGCCCTAAGCAATGGTGCTCCTTAGAAATGAAACAAAGATTAATAGCACATGTAGGTAGACATGTTGCTGCCAAGACGATAAAGGGGAGATTGTTCAACTGCTCCTGTTCCGCTAGCTCTAATGTTTTGTGCTATCCACCAGGCAACATGAATTGTGTTCTACTGAGCAAAGACGCTCTGTCACCTAGTAGACTACTTTAATGAGAAGCAAAACCAGACGCATGCACGTAGAACACTCACTTGGCAGCTCACTGAAGCACACACACTGTCTTTCAGGGGTTTGCCAAAATGGATTTTCAAAGGGGAGAAAAAAAAACAGACCCAAATGATCTGTTTGGAGGATGAAGCAGGAACTGAAAGAGAAATGCCATGGGGATAATTTAAAAGATCCAACATAAAAATCTCAGCCAAGCAACTGAGAACGATGGGGTTTTGGGCACACTCTCGAAAGAATTACCTTTCAGCTGCCTTCAAAGTGTGAAGAGAGGATTGAATACATGACAGGATGTGCCACTGCTCTGTGTTCTGATATGGACAGATATTTAAAACACGGCACTACGTTTCTTCTATTTTTGAAGCAAATGCTAAGTAGTACATAAAAGGCAAAAGTCCCCAAGGGATAAATACCAAATTGCTCACCACTTATGTTGGGGTAGCAATAAGACTTACAGTTTACATGGCCCCGTGCTTTAGTAATCTTAAAATAACATGTTACTTTTTTTCCCTCAAGATAAACAAGAAATATAAGCCATCTGCACTTAGCAGAAGAAAGGTTAACCATTTCCAATCCAAACCTTTCTTTGTAAAGCTGAGAGGAAAGGGATTTCATTGTAGGGTAGAATTTTTAACTGGGCTGAGCAGGAATAGAAGGGGTGATCATCCATTAGAAGGAAACAAGGCTCCTGGTAAAGCCAGGGTGTGCACACAAGAATGAAGTAATAGATTATTGGCATATGTTTTTAGCATCTATGAGGGACCTGCCACCCTCCTGTTGTCCCACTTGAATACCAGGGACTGTTCCCTCTTTATATGTATATCTGTGCCCACAACGTGTACCAACAGTAGAGGTTCAATAAATGGTAGACCACCAAATGAGGGAACAACTCAGCATACTCTCAGGTGGCTTAGATTCGCTCTTGTAATATCTCAGGAAAAGCCAGAAGTAGCGGTGTGGGCGTGTGTGTTTGAAATGCCAGCACTGGGGAGTCAGAGGCACACAGATCCCGGGGCCTTGATGGCCAGCCACCCAGGTCTTAGCTATGAGTCCTAGGTTCCAGTGAGAGACCCAGGCTCAGAGACAAGGCTGCTGAGGAAGGACACCTGAGGTTGACCACTGGCCTCCACATGTACATGCACATGTGTGCACCTTCACAAGTCATAGTATTTTTTTTTGTGGAGGGGGGGAACTTATGGTGACAATTCCAGGGATTTTACAGGCCATCTGAAACCTGTTAATCACCAAAAGTTTTGGATCCTCCTTTGTGTGGAGCAAGTGAAGTCTCGACTGCCTGGGTATTGTTGACATGAACATGGCCATGCCAAGGACTCCAGTGGCTCTCAGCATGCCAGTGGCAAAGCCATCCTTGGGTGGGGCTTGGAGGAATAGCAAAGCTTTCCTCTGGTTCAAGGGCAAAGGTTAAGGGTTTGTACAGTCCCTTGGTTTTGCAAACTTTATATGCCTTAGTACAGGGGAATGCCAGGGCCAAGAAGTGGGAGTGGGTGGGTTGGGGAGCAGGGTGGGGGGAGGGTATAGGGAACTTTCGGGATAGCATTTGAAATGTAAATGAAGAAAATATCTAATAAAAAATAAAAATAAATTAAAAAAGAGTTTGTGCAGAAAATATCCAGCATGCCTTTCGTCTCCACCTGGGTTGTTTCCAGCCTAGAGATGGGAAAGTGCTTCCCTACAGAGACTGCTTCTATTGAGATTAGCTAATACCACCTCCTTGTTCATATATATTTCATTCCCAGGATGATCCAGTTAGGTCAGTCTTCAGAATGCTCCAGGATGTGGCACCCGTTATTGATATGTACTCTTTTAGAATAGATGGAAAATGGGATGTGTTCACTGGAAACCAGAACTCAACTAAAAAAAAAAAAATAAACAAGCTTCATTGGTATCATTATTCATACATGGAAGTACAGCCAACTGAACATGAAGCTAGACTGGAGTGCTATAGCGTATAGCATAGTCACAGAACTGTAAGACACAATCTGTAGGCTGGAGGGTGTCTCTGAAATTCACAGTGCTTATTGCTCTATTGGATAATATAATTCAGACCCCAGCACCCAGATCTGTTGTTCCCTTCTGGTACCTGGTAAACACACACACACACACACACACACACACACACACACACACACACAAATAAAAAATAAAATAAAATAAAAGTGTCAATATAACTTTTGTCAAATTGCCAAAGTTAACTATACAGTATCTACTTTGGGTGGCACTTAAATAGCAGGGACTCTAAGTATAGAAATGTTTGTGCATGTGTTGTGTATGTATGTATGTGAGAGGGGGAGGAGAAAAGTATATAAATATATAATATATATGATAAGTAGCTCACAGAATTAAAGTCTTAAAACATATCTAAAAGAAAAATAAAATATTTCATATTTGTTTTTCTTTTGTTACTGTTATATATATTTACATCAGACATGTAATAGAGACAAAATGTGTATGTAAAATATATACATTGTACACTAATAGCACTAATAATGCAATGCCTATGGTCCTTTTCCAGGGTGGACAAGCTTCATTTATACCATCTCTGGAGATGTATATATTGGTGAGTAAGGGATATGCCATTTGGGGTTCAATTGCAGTTTAATTCAAGCTACTGAAAGGATAAACTATGAAACTATTGGATGTAACGGAATACTGTGCCTCCTTTCTTCCCACACCAGTCTGGAGCAGGGTTCCTTACAGCTTCCAGAGTGTTCAGTAACAAAGAACAACATGAACAAAAAGGTTCAGGCAAAAGGCACAGGAGTGTTAAGTCTGAGAGGTTAGTAGTTTCTGTGCCCATAAAGAGGTGGAGCTTCAGTAGGCTCCAAAGAGAGCTGTAGTCTGTGTTATCCCTTTGGAGACACAAGAAGACAAGTTAGGTACTTCAGGTATTTCACATTTTCTTCATTTATTCTAAGGGTTGTATGCTGCTGTTAGTAGTGAAGTGCATATTTGAGAACAAAGCAACTCTCATTTTATATATGGGCGTCTCAAAGAAGATATTTATGCCAAGATTTCACATCTGTACACCTGAGGCAAGAATCAAGCTATGGGAATATAGAAGAGAGTGGCCATCATGGCTTTGTCCTTTGAATTCTTGGTCCCCAGTTGGTGGCACTCTTTGGTGATGTTTGCAAGGTGTGACCTTATGAAGAAGTGTGTCACTAGAAGTAGGCTTTGAGAGGCTAAAGACTCTCACCATTGCTAATACTTGCTCCCTGCTTCCTGCCTGCTGGTCAAGATCTAAGTTCTCATCATCCAGCTCCAGCCACAGTACTGTGTCTGCGGCCATAGTTCCCTGCTGTGTCCAAATCTCATCTCTAAGGATCCGTTGGCCAAGCAAACCTTTCCTTTTATAAGTTGCCCTTGTGATTTTTTTTTTAAAACTCACAGCAGTAGAAAAGTTACTACTCTCCAAGTGTTCCTCAACCTCAATCTCCATGTCCTGCCTACACTACATTCAGTTAGAATACAGAGTTCAAGCCAGCTTGTGTTTTCAAGACTGCCCAAACCGATAGCTTAAGAAACCGAACCCACATGGTAAGAGATGAGCATGCAGAACAGGTTGTCTCTGTTTGTGTCCATCCCAACCATCCCCATTTTCCTAGAGACAGGGAGAAAGCTCTTTGTAGGGATGGCAGCAAATGGCTGGGTGACAGTATATTCTACAAATGTTCTACCCAAGCCCCTCATGACATTGCTTCCCCAGTCGTTGCTGGCCAACTTCCAACTGTCAGTGTCTACACCACTTTTCCTTGAAACTTGGAAAGATTGCTCTGCCTCACTCAGGAAGCACAGAAGCACCACAGCATCAACGTTCTGGAAGTTGGCTGTCTCCTTGAGTAGGTTATGTCAGAACTCATCCCTGAATTCCCCACTGGGGTTATTCTCAAGCTTTTAACAGTGGAACTGTATGATCCAGTGCCTGTCCTTCCTTGCTGTGATGCTTTGAATGACAATGGACCCCATAGGCTCCTATGTTTGAATCCTTGGTCCCCAGTTGGTGGAGAAGTTTAGGAAGGATTAGGAGTCATGGTCCTGTAGGAGGAGGTGTGTCATTAGAGGTGAGCTTTGAGGTTTTTAAAGACCCACCATGACATCCCAATGTGTCCTCTCTGACTTCTGCTTGTGGATCATAATGTGAGCTCACAGCTATTCTTACTGCCATGCCTTCGTTCTTCCATCATGGACTTTAACCCTCTGAAATCATAAGCCCAACCAAATACCTCCTTTCATAAGTTACCTTGGTCATGATGTTTTGTTATAGCAGTGGAAAGGTAACGACTACACTTCCTTTCCCTGAATAACTCTGCTCATTTCCAGACTGCTGTTTACTGGCATTATCTCCTGAATTAACTCCTTATATTAGAATATTCATTTGAGCTGTGCTTCAGGATGAAGCTAGAGGCTTTCCTCTCCTCATCTCCATCCACACTGACATGCATGTGGGTGTGGCATCCCAAGATGTAGCCCCAATTTCCCGATTTCTGAGACCTTCTAGAATTGAATGCTCTCTACCACACTCCCATAGGGGATGCCAGCAGGAAACTTCCTCCTTGGGAAATACATTCACAACTTGCTGGGAGCTTCCTCATTGCAAAATCTATTTTCAGTTTGCGGACAGATGGCCTACTAATGATATCTGTACAGGGCATGATGCCACATCCCAAGTGATTTATTTACACCATTCTTTATATTCTCAAAAAAAGTTTTAATTTACGTGAGTCTTCTGGAAATAACAGTTAATTTGAATTTTTTCATAATGTGGTATAATTGGGCTTCATTCCTTTTTCACTAACTAGCACTCTAATTACAAGCCCCAAACAAAATTCACATATTTTATCATTCAAGAGAGTAAAGATTCAAATTAAAAAAAAAAAAAACCTTTCTAGCCATGGTACAGTAAGTGCCTGCGTGTGCACAGTGAGATGTATTAACTGTCTGAGAAGAATGAGGCATCATTTATTTTTTTTTGATATTCTGATAATCATATAGTACTTTATAAAACTAGAAAAAAATCTTTTTTGGAGGTCTAATCCTTGACTTATGATTTTAAGGTAAAAATAACCTGAAGAGATAAAATATAATAAAGAAAGAGCATGAAGTTTAAAGTGTTAAGGATTGTGGAAATGTTTATGTAGAATAGTAAAAAAAAA
>NC_034613.1:142410392-142419025 GCF_900095145.1 Mus pahari
TATAGCGGCCTCTTGTGAGGCTATGCCAGTGCCTGGCAAACACAGAAGTGGATGCTCACAGCCAGCTATTGGATGGAACACAGGATTCCCCAATGGAGGATCTAGAGAAAGTACCCAAGGAGCTGAAGGGGGCTGCAACCCTGTAGGTGGAACAACAATATGAACTAACCAGTACCCCCTGAGCATGTGTCTCTAGCTGCATATGTAGCAGAAGATGGCCTAATCAGCCATCACTGGGAAGAGAGGCCCCTTGGTCTTGCAAACTTCATATGACCCAGCATAGGGGAAGGCCAGGGCCAAGTAGTGGGAGTGGGTGGGTAGGGGAGCAGGGGTGGGTGGGAGTATAGGGAACTTTCGGGATAGCATTTTAAAGGTAAATAAAGAAAATAATAATAATAATAATAATAATAATAATAATAATAATAATAATAAAAAGAAACTCAAAAAAAAAAAGAAAAAGAAAAAAAAACGGTGTTGGAGGGGGAACCAAATTTTATGGAAAGGGCCAGAAAATATTTTTGTCCCTGAAACTACCATGACTTGCCCATGTAGCACAAAAACAGTCAAGGACAATACATAAATCAATGGAACACATGCTGCGATCCAAGTTTTTGTTGAACTTCATGTATTAACCATGTACCCTGAACTACTATTTTTAATTCTTTACAATTTTTTAAGTGAAGATCTTCCTGTGCTTCTTGACTCTGCAAACACTCACAAATGGTTTTGTCCTAAATGGCATTAAAGAACAGCTAAAGGTTGTATAAAGCTTGATAAGTAACCTGCAAAGTCTCTTTTCTCCAGAAATTACAGCCTCATTTCCAGACAGTCCTTTATCCCTAAACGTCAATAAGTGAAGCATTCGGAAATCCTAGTCTAAGGGGTACCCGGACTTGCACTTGTTTTCCTTGAGTTAAGGTGGAAATGTCCTGAGTCATTTCTTCTTACTGGCTTATTACCCCACCCCATGACCATGGGCCACATGTACAAAACATCTGTCAGAAGATGGAATTGTGGTCTTTAGCCTCTGAGTGAATTTGTGTGTGATCAAAATAAACTGAATCATGGACAGAATCCAGCTCCACAGACTGGCCGCTTTGGACTCTGCTTCAACCAGTGAGCGACGAGCCAAATGACTTCATTCGTATTTGATCACCTTGCTTTGCTCCTGTCCACCCCTTCATGAGGTTGCCAATGAGAAAAACAAAAGGACAGAACAACACATCACCAGAGAAAAAAATGACCAAACTGTAATCGCTGTTTATAGTGAGAACCCAGAAAATGATTTCTAACTTTAGTACCTCAATTTTATCTTGCTTATAAACGCAAATGATACACCACTCAACCCCAGACGGCAGAAGCTGACCAGTAAGTCATACCCTTTTACAGTGTCCAGTACCCATTGTTCGTTCAGTTAATGAAATGTCAACATGTGTAGGTAGGATCTTGGGCTAGAACAAATAGGCCACAATCTGGATGGCCAAAGTAATCTGTTTGTTTGTTTGTTTTTGTTTTTTTGAGACAGGGTTTCTCTGTGTAGCCTTGGCTGTCGTGGAACTCACTCTGTAGACCAGGCTGGCCTCAAACTCAGAAATCTGCCTGCCTCTGCCTCCCAAGTGCTGGGATTAAAGGCATGTTCCACCACTGTGGCATGCAAAAGTAATCTTAGAAGACTGCATACAGTAAAAATTTAAGAGTGCTATTAATTGGGGGAACAAAGGAAGGGTAAGGGAAGAGAAGGATTGAGGTAGTGAAGTATGAGGGAAATATATTCAGTTATGTAGTTGCTTGAATTGGCCTTATGGAACCCAGTACAATAAGATCTTTAAAAACGTGTGTGTTATGCGTGTGGTGTGGTACATGCGGTGCTTGTTAGTGTGAATTTGTGCACATGTGTTCGCATGGAGGTCAACATCAAGTTGCTTCCTCAGTTACCTCTCACCTCTTTTTCCAAAAGTCCTTCACTGACCCTGAGTTCCATGGTTTCAGCTATGCTGGTTAGTCAGTGAGCTCCTGAGATTCTCAGCCTCTGGCTTCCTCTTCCTCATCAGCATCCTCAGGGACAAGTGATGTGGATGCGACAGGGCTTCCCAGGATGAGACAGACCAAGAATTCCCATTTCAAATCCTCAGAACCCATGTAAAAAGCTGAACGTGATTGTTCGTGCCTGTGACCCGAGTGTTATGGGGGAGGAACAGAAAGGACCACTGTGGCTTGCTGGCCTAGCTCCAGAGTCATGAGATTACCTGTCTGAAAAGAATAATGCAGAGCATAGATTAGTAGAATTAGTGGAAAATGGGATACTTCTGCAAATAAGTCAAATACTTTGTAAAAGTAAATTGCTGGAGAAAACATGTAAGAGAAAACTGAGGGATTGGGGAATTATTAATAATATTAATAATCTAGAAGGATTTAGGGGATGCCTAAAATGGGTAGACATTAAAAAGAGGATCGAAGGCCGAAGAGATGAGCCCATAGGCAAAGTGTTCACAGTCCATTCATGATGTGCAGAGTTCAGCTCCATAACATCTATTTAAAAAAAAAAGCTGAGTGTGGTGGTAGCAGGAATCTGTAAAATTAGTTCCGTGATGGGAAGACAGAAGGATCTCTGGGGCTTGTAAGCCAACCAGTCTAAGCAATCCTTGAGTTCCAGGTTCAATGAGAGACACTGACTCAAAAAAATAAGGTGAAGAGCAATTGAGGAAGGTACCCAATGTCAGTCTCTGGCCAGGCTACTACCCACATGCGTATGTGCACAAATGCTCATACACAGAGTAATTCATATTAAATAAATGCAAATAAATTGAAGGACACGGCCTCAATCTAGCTACCAAACACGCCAACTGTATTTATCAAAACTTATAAATTGCAGGACATTTACACTTTAAAATAAGGTGCTTGGGGCGGTTTGTTTCTCAACTGGTGGCAGTCTCTGTTGTAGTAGAGCTTCTGCTATACATATATATTTAGCGATGTTAAAATGTGTGATAGACATTACCAGAATGTGTGGAACATAATGAAATGCTAGTTCTTATAAAGCAAAGAAAATGAAAAGAGGATGCTCACACAGTGGAGCAGAACCCTACCTTAAAAAAACATATTTTAAAAGGTATTTTGCCCTTTTATGATTGTTAAGGCAGAAAAGTAATAACATTTTTGGTTAAATGTTCCTTAACTACATTATTAGATTTAACATTCTTGGCAGAAACTGCCAATGGAAAATATTTTATTATCTGATTTGTCTCATTTTATAATTACAAGTAGTCAGAAACAATAGGATATATTTCAGGGGGACTTATTTTAGATTCAGGAGATAACCAGAGGAGTGAACTACCACAGAAATGATCTGGAAAGGAAGATGCAATCCATCTGTTCTCTGTTGTGCTATTTTGAAGACTTTGCCTAAGAAAGTAGAAACTCGAGGTAAACTAAAAATCATCCATCCAGCAGCTTAACTCTGGTGTCAATGAGGAAAGTGTTCCTTGGAGAAGAACATTTCAAATAGCCCCTTCTGCATCTCACTGTGGTTTCAGTTATACATCAGAAGGGAGGAGAATGGGCACCCAGCATCAAGTCTGCTTCTAAATTAGGATTTCTTCTCGGGCCAATCAACATTGCTGTCAAGTACACTATCCTGATACAGGATGCTTGCCGAGAACTACCAACTCAGCAGGATTTCTAAGTGCTGTCTCTTGTCAGCTCACTCTATTAAAACAGTATCAGGAAACATACTACATGACAAACTCAGAGTCCCGGAGCGGGCCACGTGGGTGCTGGCTGTTCCATATAAATTAGTTGAAGATAGAAATATGGTTCATTGTCCACAGAGGATGTCAATAAAGCACACCTAATAAAATGCCTTCCTTGTCACAGTTTAAAATATCATCCAACTCTAAATGACATTCCTCTCGGACTCCTAGACTTTTCTTGCCAAACCCCTGTGTAAGTTGGAAGTCAATGGAGTCCGGTTATTCACCCCATGACATTTACTGACATGTGCCTTTGATGAATGGATGTTATGTTGTGGTTGGCTCTTGCTGATTTGCAGGACTTATTATGCCTGTGCTCATGTTGACTCCTTGGAATTGGCCAAGGTGGAAGTATTTTCACCAGGGAAAGTCGTTATATACCATAATCAATGGTGTTATATTCCACCCACCCTTGTCTTTCAAAGCCAGTGATTAAACACAGTTTTTATTTTTACTTTTTCTGCCATGGACTTTTTTTTTAAACATGGACTAAGTTCCTCTCAGACAATGTTTTTAAATTCAGTAACATCATTAAAGTGTTAAAGAACCAGTTTATGCTACAATTACATGTTTGCTTCTCTGTTGGCAGCTGAAATGACATGATTTAGTAGCAGGGCTGCTCTTAATTGTATGTGACAACTAGCCTAAACTCTATTCTGAGATATGCACTGCACTGTAACACGGTATAAAAATATCTGTGACTTCTCTTGGAGACAGAGCTATCAGCAGAGCAAGTAGTGCTGCGGTTTGTTGGCTACAGTTATGACTGAAGAAAAGCTACATGGCAGCTAAGTGATGGAGAGAGAACATGTATGATCTGTCTCCCATCCAAGGCCACAATTAGTTACAGTTCTAGCTGGAGAACTCTTACTCTAGGATAAGAATTCTTGTTCTGTTCGAATCCTGTTTCATGTTTGTCAGCCCTCTATGTACTGGAAGATGAATTCTCTAGAAAATATGGCTGTTAGAATGCTGACCAATATCCCCCAAATTTATAAATTGTGATTCTGTTTGTATAATAATTTGTCAAGTTATTGTTTCATTTCATCATTTTTCTAATATTTAAGTTTTAGCCTGATCTCCCTGTCTGTCTCTCTGTCTGTCTTTCTCTCTGTCTCTCTCTCTGTCTGTCTCTCTCAGGTGTACAGATGTAATACATGCACCTGTGCATATGTGGAGGCCACAAGAGGATCTGTCCTATCACTTCCTACCTGATTCCCTTGAGATTGGGTCATGTAGAGACTAGGTCATTTACTGAACCTGGAGCTAAGATGGTGGCCAACAAACCCCCATGATCCTCCTGTCTGCTCCCCACAGTGCTAAGGTTACAACCATACATGGCCATGCCTGCTATTTATGTGAATGATAGGCATTTGAACTCAAGTCCTCAGGGAGTCCTCTTATGCACTGAGCCATCTGAGCCCTCTCCCTAACTCCTTGAATGCTGGATCTTGGACCGTTCGTTATCTGTTCACATACCTGTTTGATTTTTATACCCAGCTGGAAAACATAGCCTTAAACCTTACCCTTCGCTGCAGCTTTCTGTGTCTATTCTAGCACACTTGGGTCTCTCCATTGTCCAGCTCCCTCTTGCAGACCTGTTACTGCTCTCCTTGGATCACCGCGTGCTTGTGCTGAGGACCATCAGACTTAGATTCTTTCTCAACTCCCTCCCACCCTTCTTCCCTCTCTTCCAACCTATCTTTCTCTTTTCATTCCTATCCACACTGTAATCCATGTTCACTTTACATTACAGAGAGCTCCCAACAGGTTTCCCTGAGTTTAGGCCCACCCTCCATTTCCTTTTATGCTCTGCTTCTAAAATTACTGTTTCAAGACACAGATCTGATCATTTCTCTACTTTTTCTATCTCCCTGTTTCTGACACTCTCTGTGAGTGTGTGTGTATGTTTGTGTATGTGCATGTGAATGTGTGTGTGTGTGTGTGTGTGTGNGAGAGAGAGAGAGAGAGAGAGAGAGAGAGAGAGAGAGAGAGAGACCTTGTATGGATAAGGGTGATTTTAAACGATTTTGTTGATACATTTTCATCCTTTCCAGTAACTGTTAAAATCGTGATAGAAGGTTGACAGGTTCCTTAGAAATTCTCAGCCACTCCCTTCAACTGACTCTCTGTCCTCTTGTCCATAATACCCTCTTCCAAGTGCTGTTCCTTAAAGGTCTTTCTTACCTTTCACAGCTCTGTTAAAGTCTTACTTTCTCCGAAACAAATGCCTGAGGTGCTCCAACCTGAATGAACCCCCAAAATTCCTGTTCTCAATGAAGTTTTTGTTATCTTTAAGTGTTAGCTAGCTTTATTTCATCTGTAAGCCTTAGAAGGGAAGGAACGCTAGTTTAAAGATACACACCCTCTAGAGTGCTTAGAAGGCGCCCACTCTGCAGAGTGTTTCGGAGCAGGCCTTGTGCATGATTCTATAAGTTGCTATCCAACTCATTTAGTTTTCTGTTGAATTCTTCTCTGATGATTGCATGTGCTTATATTTGGTTGGTCCCAAGAACATTTTGAATTATTTAGAAGCAAGGAATGATGTGATTTGCACGTTTTTGCATTTTTCTCTAGTACTTGAATGTTGGAGATGCTCAGTAAATTCTTGTTGAAATGAATTATCGATAGCATTTGATTTTTTTCCAGCTCTGCTTCTAATGAGGTTTGTATTTTACACAAGAGAACATTCTTATGAACTTGCCATTTCAAGGGCTTTTAAAAGTCAGTCACGTAGTCATACACTAAGAATATAAGTGGAAACATGTTGCAGGATTCACTTACCTGCTCATTGCTGCACTGAAAACCAGTCTGTTTTAGCCATTAACAATAGCAAATGTAAACAATCCCCAAATTCAAGGGACTTTCCTAAGTCTGCTCTTTCTGAAATTAAAATGAGCATTGTGGTGCTAAGTAGTTGACCAAAAGTATGGTGATTGGATGATTATACCACAGCAGTTACTGACATTACTGTGCCATCTGTTGTTGTAGGGCCTGATGATGCTCAACAAAAGATAGAACCGCATCACACAGCAGTCCTTGGAGAAGGTGACACTGTCCAGTTGGAAAATAAGGTATTTTAAACTTGATTTTCTTTCTTCATGCCTCTGTGTGTGTGTGTGTGTGTGTGTGNGCGCNCGNGTGTGTGTGTGTGTGTGTGTGTGTGTGTGTATGAGAGAGAGAGAGAGACAGAGACAGAGACAGAGAGAGAGAGACAGAGAGAGAGAGAGACAGAGAGACAGAGAGAGACAGAGATGTGTAGGTGTTCATGTCCCCCCCCCCCACATGCAGATGTCAGGGGAAGATGTTGAGTGCCCCAACTCCCACCTTATTCCTTTGAGACTGTTGGGACACGGTCTCTCTCTGAACCTCAAACTCACTATTGCATCTAGGCTATCTGGCCAGGGAACTCTCAGAATCAACCTGTTTCTAAACATCTGAACATACACACACAGATACACACACACACACAGATACACACACACACACACACTCTGAAACCTGGGGGTTATAGGTATGAGTGATCACACACAAATTTTTATGTGGGTGACTGGGATTCAGATTCAGGTTCTCATGATTTAGCAGCAAGTCCTCTTACCAGCTAAGCCATTTTCCCAGCTCCAAACATTCAATTATCTTTTTTAAAATGTTTGAGTTGTATAAACTCATATAGCATGTTTTATTCAAATCCATCCCCTTTCTTTCCTTTCCAATCTCCCTCCTCTCCCTCATTATTCCTTCCCAGTATTCCTTCATGTTCTGCCTCTGTTTTTTACTCTCCAAATTCACCTAGTATGTTAGCTGTGTGTACAGGGTGTAGGACTGTCATCTGGAGCATGGGTATCCTCTCAGGGCTTGGATTCCTGAAGACAACGAACACTTTCTTCCCCATCAGCCCTAGATACAAATAGTTCCTCTGATCGGGGTGGGACTTTCTGATCCCTCCTCCATCCCTGATGGGATTTTGTGTGGTTTGATGTTGTGTAGGTCTTGTGCATAAAGTCGTAGCTTCTTTGAATTCGTATGTATAGTGGCCATCATGTCCAGAAAATAGTTTCACTATAGATGTCCACTGTCTGGACTCTGTTACAATCTTTCACTTCCTTTTAATTTTCTGAACTTATACTTTTTACTCATTTCCATGAAAATGATTCCATTGAGATGGAATTTTTTTCTCTTCCTTGGGAAATAAATTATGCCACTGTTTTATCAAGCCTGTTCACTAATTTCTGCTGATTACATTGCTCTATTTTGAGGTTTCTATTGGTATATTTCACAGTTTCATATGTATTCATTTCTTGCCTTTAGCTACCATGCAAAAGTCTATATTTGGATCTAGAGGCAATGCATCTTCAGCTTTTAAAATATTACCATCATAAAACTGATTTATTTATTTTAGCATAAATAAAACTAAACTAGCCACCCAGGAGTATGAATGCAAATCTGCATGCTCACAGAGAGTCCTTTCAGAAGCTAAAAAGAGTGTGTGGTGTTTTTCATAGTTTCTTTAAATGAATCTCTGCTTTTTTTATGGTTTAGGGTTCTGGGGAACAATTTTTCCAGGTTTCCCGGGGGGGTTGTTTGTTTGTTTTTTGTTTGTTTTGTTTTTTAAATGTCTGTTTCATTTCATTGAGCAATCGGTTCATCATTCTGTGAGCCCATTAAGGCTTTCTCATTGCTTTGTGTCACTCCTCAGTAAGGAAGATTGAGGAGACAATTGTGCCCCAGTGCCTGGGTAGTTCCACTTTGAAAAGCAGGAATAAGAACTATTTCAGTGGCCACTGAATGGAGAAGTGATCTCTCTCACTTCTGGCTGTCTGACCCTAGTATCACATAATGCTCCTGTACTGATGACCAGTAGCACAAAAAAAAAAAAAAAAAAAA
>NC_034613.1:142419095-142449021 GCF_900095145.1 Mus pahari
AAAAAAAAAAAAAAAAAAAAAAAAAAAACGATATACCTCAACCCAATATAAAGAAAAGGTTTGAAAATTATTTACGGGCCAAAAGTTCCCGATATATTTAGTTTCCAGTAGGGTCTGGTTATGTTTGGCAACCTCAGTTCTCCCTATTACATCCCAAAGAATACCCTGCAGGGAAGAATGGAGAAGCCAAAATGGAAAGAAGTGATGGGGGAAGCTGCAGGTCAGAACATAGCTGGAGTAAACAAAAATAAGTGTTAGTACATTGGCAAAATGGCAGCCGTGACACAGGGGAATTCTGTGTTATGCAGTTCCATCATTGTTTGTATGATAACCATGCATCATGACAACTTCAGAATGAAAAAATATATTTAAAATAATAATTTTCATTTAAAGAGGTCATGTGTCTGTAGGATGTCCCCTTTATATTACATGTGTCTGTACGACGTCCCCTTTACATTACATGTGTCTGTACGACGTCCCCTTTACATTACATGTGTCTGTACGACGTCCCCTTTACATTACATGTGTCTGTACGACGTCCCCTTTACAAGATAGAGGCTGTGAAGGTTGGGTCTTGGATTTGCCACTTGTTGGCTGTGTGATTGTGAGTATTTTTCTACATTTCTCTGTGCTTCGTTTTCGTTCATTGGTTTTTACATTTATAATTTATCTGTGTGCATGTGTGTGGGAGTGCACATGCGACATCATGTATGTGGAATCCAGAGGATAGCTTTCAGGCATGGTTTCTTGTCTTCCACCATGTGGTTCCCAGGCATCAAACCTGGGTCATCCAGCTTGCCACCAAATCAATTTACTCAGTGATCTGTTTCACTAGCCTCGGCTTCATTGCATTTGTCTGCAAGATTAAAAGAATTGAGGCCAACTATGTAGGGCTGTTAAAACCAATCAGGATTACCTATGCCTGGGTCCGTTCCAGATCTAGCACAGAGGGCAGTAAATGATGTCAAAAAGGCCAGATTCAGATCTATTTCTTTGTATTTTATTGGTTCACTGTCATATCCGCTCAATTTCTGTATTGACCGTGGATTGGTATAGTGTGTAGCTAGAAGTCTGTTATGGCAGAGATTGCATTACACACAAAGTCTAAAAACTCTCTGGCCCTTCATAGAGAAAGTTTGTCAGTCCTTGGTGCAGTACATTTTAGGTACGCAATAATGGTAAGTGGAAATAAAACTCCTGACAACACCCAATTTAACTGATTAGCACATATGCATTGTGTAATGAGACAATTCACCTCACAGGTTCAATGACACATAACAATTTTTACATCTAGAAACAGCCCTAAGGGATACTGACCAATAGGTTTAAAAGCAAAGCTCTTCATCTCCATGGGGAACTCATGTTAGCCTGAAGATTCTGACAAGAAAAAAAAAAAAAAAAAAAGATGAGCTGAACTGTGGTCAAGAATGAGGAACTGATTCCACCTGACTTCCTTCTAGCTCTGCTTTGCTTTCAGTTTCAGTACATCCCACCTGCATGTCTTCCACCATACATGGCCATCCAGTAAGTAGTATGGGCCATTCCTCTAGGGTGGCCACTCTGTAGGGCAAGAGAAGAAGCAAAGAAAAGGATGGTGTACAAAGCCACACCTCCATTTTCTTCTTGCCATTTCACCATTTATTTGATTTACTTCAGGTTAACATGGGGCAGTCCATGAGAACCCAGACTTTCTTCCTTAGTGGGTAGATTACCTTATCCCGTTAGTTCTTTTCCTTTCATGATGCAAATACCAGTCTGCATGCTTGTGCAGTGCTCTAACCACTTGTGCAGTAACTGCTCTAACCACTTGTGCAGTGCTCTAACCACTTGTGCAGTGAGTGTTCTAACCACTTGTGCAGTGAGTGCTCTAACCACTTGTGCAGTGAGTGCTCTAACCACTTGTGCAGTGAGTGTTCTAACCACTTGTGCAGTGAGTGCTCTAACCACTTGTGCAGTGAGTGCTCTAACCACTTGTGCAGTGAGTGCTCTAACCACTTGTGCAGTGCTCTAACCACTTGTGCAGTGAGTGTTCTAACCACTTGTGCAGTGAGTGCTCTAACCACTTGTGCAGTGAGTGCTCTAACCACTTGTGCAGTGAGTGTTCTAACCACTTGTGCAGTGAGTGCTCTAACCACTTGTGCAGTGAGTGCTCTAACCACTGGGAAATCTCCCCAACCCACACCATTATTCTTAAGTCGGCTGTAACACCTAACAGTGGCAGTGGCTTTGGTTTCTACCATGTTTAAAAGTCTTTGGGCCAGACCCTTTGACTTCATGGACAAAGTCCAAACTATGGGTACTTTATAATGAATCCAAATATTTCAAAGTTCTTAGAGATCACAAACAACATCAAGCTATTCGGGACACATGATCCTGAATTGTTACAGGTCACCTTGAAGTGCCTTTTTCAAAAGCTCCCTGTCTTAGTCAGGGATTCTATTCCTGTACAAAATCTCATGACCAGGAAACAAGTTGGGGAGGAAAGGATTTATTCAGCTTACATTTCTACATTGCTGTTCATCACTGAAGGAAGTCAGGACTGGAACTCAAGCAGGTCAGGAAGCAGGAGCTGATGCAGAGGCCATGGAGGGATGTTCCTTACTGGCTTGCTTCCACTGGCTTGCTTTCTTATAGAACCAAGACTACCAGTCCAGAGATGGCACCACCCACAAGGGGACCTCCCCCCTTGATCACTAACTGAGAAAATGCCTTACAGCTGGATGTCATGGAGGCATTTCTCCTTTCTCCTTTCTCCTTTCTCTCCAGCCTGTGTCAAGTTGACACACAAAACCAGCCAGTCCACTCCCCATGTCGGTTTGGCCTACAATTGGCGTGCTGAACTTTTCTCATGAGTGATGGTTAGAAGTACATGAGTACACTTACAAAGACTCCATCTAAACTTTAGACCAGGTTGTACCATAGTCTTAGAAGAATCGCAAGCTTATTTGTAGTAAGTGCACTGAAGTAGATAAACACTGGCTGTCATGAAAACAATGGTTGAGGACACCTATGCTCTTAAACTGTCACAGTCCATGAATGTCCCATTCAAATGATTTGATTAATAACCAGTAAAACACAGAAATGAAACAAACCACCCAATGAGAGCTAAAGGCAATGATTTGCTTTATTCTGTGTAAAAGTTCATGATAAAAAGAACCACTAGAAATAAAAAAGAAACACTAGGTTTTTTTTAAAAACTGATAATAGCTCACTGTTTGATCTTTCCACTGATGCCCAAAGTATAAATAGTGAAGTCTAGAAAGAACAACTGCATGCAATTAAATCATGCTGAACTTCAGTTTCTTTCGGATCATTTTTCCAGGTAATTCATCACAGTAATAAGTGCTACTGCAGGCAGAAAATGTGCCTTAGCTTTGCTCTCACAGGCCTGCTCTTATTGTAAGCTTTGTGGTTAAATCAATTTAACCGAGTTAGAAACTCATAATTTGGAAGTTATCAACACATTAAATGACCCCTGGGCCTTTCCTCTGGGCTTTGATCATGTATTGGTCCCAATGAAACCCAACATGTTTCCTAGCTGTAATTTACGGGCTATCAAAAGCAATTTACCTATTTTTGTTTTATGTAGTTAAAGTGCAATGATGCACTTGAGGAAGTCAAAGGACAAATCTTCAGATTTGGTTTCTACCATGTGGGTGTCGCTAACACAAGTTGGGCGGTCAGTACCTTGACCTGCCCATGATCTTGCTGGCCCTGAGGGCAAGCTTTGAAAGTTAGTATTTAAGTCAGATGAAAAAGACTTAACCCCACAACACCCAGAGGAAGCTCCATCCCAGGTGCTCTAACACACCCAGGATCCTAGAATCACAGGATCCCAGGAACTTGCTCACACCAGGATCTCAGGGTCCCAGAGGAAGCTTGACTCACAGGAACTCTGACACACCCAGGATCTCAGAATCACACGATCCAGGAATCACAGGATCACAGAGACAGCTGGTCTCTGAGGAGTTCTGACACAACCAGGATCATAGGAAGGAGAGTCTCTAGCCAGATATATCGAGGGCAGGGAACACTTGAGATAATCAGATGGCAGGAGGCAAGCATAAGAACAGAAACAACAGAAACCAAGGTTACTTGGCATCATCAGAACCCAATTCTCCCACCATAGCAAGTCCTGGATACACCATCACACGGGAAAAGCAAGACTCGAATATAAAATTACTTCTCATGACCATGAAAGAGGACTTTAAGAAGGACATAAAGAAATTCAGGAGAACACAGGATAACAAGTAGAAGCCCTTAAAGAGGAAACACAAAAGTCCCTTAAAGAATTACAAGACAACACAATCAAACAGGTGAGGGAGATGAACAAAACCATCCAAGATCTAAAATTGGAAATAGAAACAATAAAGAAATCACAAAGGGAGACAACCCTGGAGTTAGAAAACCTAGGAAATATATCAGGAGTCATAGATGCAAGCATCACTTAGCTAGGAACGAGGAAGACACACCAAAGCAAAAGGCAGGAGCTGCAATTTTAAAGGTCCTGCTTCAGAGTTGGAGTTGTTCTACATGAAAAAGTCATCTGAGCCTCTAGGACCATGTACAGGATGCTGAAAAGCAGTGTCCATAAAGGCATTGGCATAGAGGCACCCAAGGACGTGCCTGTCTTCTGCTCATCTTTCAACCTCTTTGTGTTTGCCCAGCCTCTATCATTTGACACTATCGATGAACATTTTCTACTGGGACTTTGAACTACATGAACACTCTAGTAAATACCTGTAGTGGTCATTAGAATTCTTTTTTTTTACTAATGCCTCGTTAAGAAAAGAAAGACAAGGAACGGGGAGAGGGGTCAGTGGGTAATGGCACTTGGCTCCAAGCCTGGCAACTTGAGGTCAATTCCCCCAGGTGGAAGAGGAGAGCAAGTGATCAGAAGTTGTGCTTTGACCTTCATATACATGCCATGATACACATACACTGCCACCCCATGCACACAATAAATAATGTAAAAAATATTTTAAATCGAGAGATAGAAAGTAGATGTGGCTTAGATTAAAGAAGGGGCCGCCCAGACGATGAATCTGTAGCAAAGTCCCTGAAAGAAGTTTGGAGCAGAAACCTTCAGGTTTTACAGGGATGGAAAACTTCTCTTTGACTCCTAAAGGGTTTGTAATTTCTCATTTCAGACAAAATGCGTGTGTCCTTCCCTCCTGATGTCCAAATAATAACTGGAAAGTCATCATTTTATTTGAATAATATAAAAGAGTCAAGCTTTTGTTTTTAGCACTTTCTCATTCCACAGTGTGGAAACAGGGCATGTTTATCATTCCCCAAAGACCTCTCTTCTGATTAGGAAACTTTCATTGTGAACAGTCAGCACTTATGTGACACACAGGGTAGCCTTTCTTCTCTGCTCCGTTAACTCTTTCCCCTCCACTTCCTGACCCTCCAACTTAATTTTGTCTACTTGGCCATGCCAAAAACAACAGAACACTGTTGTATGATCCTTTTCCCCATGTCTCTTTTGGCACTCTAAAAACCTTTCAAAAGGTCTCTAAGAGGCCTTTTCAAACATCTGAGGGAATAAATCTTCGTGATAACTGACTTGTTAACATTGCTGTTGAAAGCCGGGCATGGTGGCGCACGCCTTTAATCCCAGCACTCGGGAGGCAGAGGCAGGCGGATTTCTGAGTTCGGGGCCAGCCTGGCCTACAGAGTGAGTTCCAGGACAGCCAGGAACCCTGTCTCGACCCCCCCCCCCAAAATGTTGTTGAGGTCTTAGTCATTAAACATCAAATTTTTTTTTAAAAAAAAAAAAGAGAAAGAAAAAAATGCCAAATCCAAACTTCCCTCAGTTTTGTCCACTGGTAGCTCACTACAAACACCATAAACAGCCCTAAAGCCTCATGGAATTTTGGTATAAGGTATGGCAAAAAAAAACTACTTTTCTTGGTTCTCTGAATTGTTGTATAGACTGGACAATGATTGTGTTGGTTAATCTTAGTTGTCAACTTGGTGCATCTGAGACCAGAGAATCTCCACTGAGGAGTCACCTTCATTGTGTTGGCCAGGGCGCATGTCTGTGGGTTATTTTCTGGATGGCTGATTGATATAGGAGGCGTGTGGGTTGTAGTGGTAGACATTATCATCTCTAGGCAAGTGGACCTCAGCTGATGAAAAAGGTAGCAGAGGGGCTGGAAAAAGGCTCAGCTGCTAAGAGCACTGGCTGCACTTGAAGAAGTCCTGTAATTGAGGTTCCTAGCAACCATATGGCAGCTCAGAACCATCTGTAGTTCACATTCCAGTGGATCTCTTTGTTTCTGTTTGACTTCACATGGGTACCAAGCATGTGTGTACACAGTCAGGTATGCAGCCAAAGCATTTCTACATATGAAATAAATAAATCTAAGGGAGGGAAAGAAGGAAGAGAAGTAGCAGAACATGAGCCTGGAAACAAGCTAGTCAGCAATTCTTTTCTCTGGTCTCTGCCTTAGTTTCAGCCTCTAGGTTCCAGCATTGGCTTTGGTCGGGGGTTTTATGAGAGAAACTGTGAAACAAACTATAACAAGCACAGTGCCTAGCTGTTAGAACTTTATAGAAGGAAGAGTCAGTAGGGGGTGGATGGAGATCTGTGCTTACAGCAAAGAAATAATTTGACTATATGAGCCTGGTGGCATCTGATTTCAAAAGAGCGCTTTGCAGCTAGCTTTCTATTGGTATGCACTTGGGGAGTGAGCTGGGTTATGAGTCAGTAAGGCGATGAGGACTAAGATGTGGCAGAGCTGAGGATGCTTAGACTCCTGTGAAGAAGTAATTGAAGCATCAACTAAGTGCAGGGGGAAAAGCCACCAGCCCTGAGATGGTGGGAGAAGTAGATGAAAACTTTTGAAGAAACCGTTCTACCATGTCTTCTTACTTAATTCTTAATTGAAGCCAAAAAGAAAAGCGCATTGCAGTTCTCTTGCAGCCTTTATTAAATGGACAGAAGAAAAAGAGGTTAGTTATTAATTTTGTTAACTACAGAAGTAGATCTTCTGAGACTAGGCATTGGAATGACATCAAATTAAAGAGATTTGTATTAGTAGAATCACATAACTGTTTGATATAATTATGATAATAGAGCTTTTTATTAGTAGAACTGTATAAATATTTGATATAATTTAGGATAGTGTTGAATATTTAGAAAATGCTATACACTTAGAATATGAGTCAAGTTTTAAGAACTTACAGTTTTAAAATATGTAGTAATTTGGTTTATTATTACTATCTGATTGAAAATTAGATAAGAAAAAAAAGAAAATTAGATAGGCCTGAGAGAAAACTGGGAAAAAATGCAATAAAAATATAAAAATAATATGGAATGCTCAGTTACCTGTTTGCAATGAATGATTAGTAGTTAATGGCTTAAAATAACAAGAGTTTCCAGTTTCAGATCATCGTGGTGGTTGACTCCTCTGCTGGCTTCCTGGGGTGTCCCAAGTGACTAACAGGTTGGAGGCTGGGCTTCAGTAGAGCTCTGTGTGTGGGATGCCTCAAGTCTCCTTTATGTGCGCCCCCTTTCTGGTTAGGTTACTATGTGTTTCCTTATGGCCCTAACAAGAAAGTTCCTTCCAAGCCAGAGTATTGGCAAATAGGAGACTTGAAGGCATAAAAAACAGAAAGGCAAGAAGTTAGAGAAGTCACCAGAGTTAAACGCAGTCACTAACATGACACCATGAAAGAGAAGCCAATGGAGATGTATGCAGTCAGAGCTGTGGGAATGGGTGTGGGGAAACTTTGGGTTAGAAGGGTTAGCCATTGGGGAGAATGAGGACAAGCTGGGACCTATCAGCACCCCTGCCTGCCATTCACTACTAACCACCATATGATTGCAAGAGCACAGCATGATAGCTACTTTAAAATATTTAATGTTTTTATAATGATCAGAAATGTATTGATTATAAAAGCAATTCTCCAAACATTATACCCACATACATGTGTACATTTTATAATGTATATGTGTTTCATTTTTAAAGGCGCTGAGGCACATTTCCTATTACTTTAGTAAGTGATAGAGCAATCAAGTCTTGGTTTTGGAGTTGTAGAAGTATTATTTCCATTTTAAAAAATATATTGTTAGACTGGGCCTAGCAGTTAAGAGCTATTGATTGCCATTCAAGAGGACCCAGGTTAGATTTCCAGCACCCACATGGAAGCTCACAACTATTTGTAAGCAGTACCAGTGTAGCAACACCCTCTTCTAGCCTCCTTGGGCATGTAGGAAAAACACTCATCCACATTAAAATAAATAAATAAATAAATAAATAAATAAATAAATAAATAATTCTTAGACATTATATTGTTGCAGAAAAGATGGAAAGATTTTAAGATCCAGAGGTGGTGGATGAGCCCAAGGAAAGAGTGTTTTCCAGACACAACCACGTTGATGTACATATGAACTCACAAAGACTGTGACAGCATGCACATAGCCTGCACAGTTCAAACTGGACAAATCCCACCCTGGAAAAAGGGGGACATGGTCACAAAGTCTCATCACTAACCAAGATCTATTTACAATTGATAACTACTGGGAGAAGGAAAATCAGTTTTCTTCCATGGAATGACACTGAGGACATCAACTACACTCCAGGCCAGGCTCAATGTTCAGGATTAGTTAGCCAACACAAAATGGACTGTGTGTGTGTGTGTGTGTGTGTGTGTGTGTGTGTGTACATACACACGTGTGTGCGCGCTTTTGGGGGGGTTAGTTTGAGGTTTTTTTTTTAAGAATAAGAAAGAACATGAAATGATGTAACTAGGGAGAAGGAAGGATAAAAGGTAAGGGAAAGATAACCAAAATATATGGAAAAAATTAAGTGGAAAAGAAAAGACAATAAAATAAAAAAATGATTTCATTCATGAGAGATTAAGCTAGTTTAATCAGACAGTTTATTGGGAAGATGGCCCTGTTAAAAATGACCCTAGCTTTGGTGCTGAAGAGATGGTTCTGTGAGTGAATTGCCTGGATAGTAAGGACTTGAGTCTGGAGATGTTGATACATTGGTAGCCTGGGCTTATTGCTGAATTCTTGTTGCTAAAATACTTGAACATCCTAAGGAATAAACATTCCCATATCAAGGATTGCAGAGATGTTTCTGAAATTTGTCCTTGGTAGCACAGTCCACTTAATTTGTATCTTCAGTATGACTTATTTCCACTTTGATGCTTAAAAATAAACATGCTCACTGTTCAATGCTTTCTTTGATGACCTTAGGACCCCAAAAGAAGCCATTTTGTCTTAATCGCCGGGGAGCCATTAAGAGAACCAGTTGTTCAACATGGTAAGTCCAAAAAGCTAATTTCCCTAACTCACTTTCTTTTCCTTTGATACATATACACACATATGTGTATGAATGTATATATACACATATAATTAAGTGTGTATGTGTGTGTGTGTGTGTATGTGTGTGCAAAATAAAGAGCTTTATTTTAGCAGATATTGCATAGAGGCTTGGAAATTTAACAATATGGCACTGTCAATGTTGTTTCAACTCTTGACAGAAGTAGAAAGGCAAATGCATATATACTGAAGAGACAAAGCTCGAGGCACTGATATGCTTCATAGCAATCTGCAGCTGTGGTAATACAGCCAGTCCCACAAGAATGTGTATTTGCCCACTGGAAAAGCTATTAACTCATCTGCATGACCTAATCATCACTTTTTAATGATCCCACCTGCCAAATACTGCCAACGAACAATCAAATTTCAATATGACTTATGGAGGGGAAAATCAATATTCAAATCATAGCCAGGACTGTCCTTGTAATCTATTATATTGTTAGTGTATATATTTTAGTATGAGCCTCAGGAAAAATACTTCTTTGACATTTTCTATAGTAGTTTAAATTAAAACGTAAATAGAGGGGGCTGGAATGATGGCTCAGCAGTGTATGCTGCACTCTCAGAGGATTTGAGCTTAGGTCCCAGCTCCAGAAGTTCTAATGCCCTCTTCTGGCCCTCCTTGGGCATCTGCACAGGCGTACGCACATGCACACACGCGCGCGCGCACGCGCGCGCGCGCACACACACACACACACACACACACGCAAACACACACATACGCACACACGCACAGGCATGCACACTTACTTAAAATAAATATTTTTGAAGAAACAGAAATAGAATTAGTGTGTGGAGGAGACAGTGATGTAGTTGAAGGCAGGAAATGCTGGCAGAGCTACACAATCACTCCAACCCTTTGGATCTTGATGTCCTTGTATCATTGGCACTTTATTAAATGACAAAAACCTAAAAGCACCTAGAACCCAACTTGTTATTTATACCTTTGCCTACAAAACATACTGTGCAACTCACTGAGTATTTAATTAAGCATGACTTAAGATCTCATCATATTCCATTACTTGGCATGAATCCCCAGGCATAAACTATGATCTCAGATAAGCCCCAGCTGGTCATGCATTTAAATAACATGGAATATTTAGAAAGTATTCTTTTTTTTCCTCCCAGCAATAATTTAGGGGGAATATTAAATCATATTCCCCCAGCTTGTGATATCTCATGTTAATTTTGTACAGTTCAAAATGTCCCTCCCAAGGTTCATAGTCCCTTCTTCCTTTTGCCACGACTGAATAAAATTGTTCTTCTGCAAAGAAAACTACAACCAAATGTAGTAGGGTCATTATTAGTTATAGACTGGAATTTGTGGAGGAGAAGTGTACTTGGGGTGAAATCCTCTTATGCTAGGCCTTTTCCTCCATAACAGTTTTTAGAAGTTCAAGAGTCCAGTTGAAATGAAGATGACAAAGCAAAATGGCAGGCACTGTGTATGTAAATCCTCTTCCAGTGCCTCTGAGCATGCAGATACTGGGTATTCTTGTAAACCGAAGCCAACATCAATCAGACAAACACATACGCCTCTTGAACTGTCGGTTACTTAGAGGCAAAGCATTTTGTCTAGTTAGCTTAATTTAGTCTTCTTTTTAAGTTTTTTGTTTTATTTTGCCTTTGCATGTTTATAGGCAGCCACAAACATCCTGAGTACTTGGCGACTGGTTGTGGTTGTTGTGAATTATTAACAGCCTGTTCCTCCTGTGATTGAGTACTCATAATGATGACATTAGGCATAGATGTCATAGCATGTTGGAATAGAAAACTACCTTAACTTTGATGGAGTTATGTCCCTCCTACAAATGAGAAAAAAAAAAAAACATGCAGATATTTCATTTTCTTAACATATGCATTGATACCATTTACTATTTACTAAGAATAAGTAGTGTTTTGCAAGTGTTAATGTAGTCCTCAAAACCACCCTGGAAACCTGACTAGGGTGCCAAGGGAATGAAGAAAAGACAGACATACAGACACATCGACAGAGAGCTGGACTTGGCTGGTTTGTACTTGATCTGATGGAGTACCACTGACTATGCTACAACCCAGAATCTCGGCACTTTTCATTGTGTGTGTGTAGCACAGGGGGAAGAAGTTAGCTCATCTCCGTGGGGTCTCTGTGTGGGAGGTCTCTGCAGGGCAGCAGTCTCAGGTTGTAGTCATCCAGGATGAAGAAGCTGTGGTTGTTAGTTTTTGCATGCACCACCAATGTCCTCACACAAGCCAGAGGAAGGCTTTGTAATTTCCTGAGGCTGACTTGAGGGAGGTTTTGCTAATTCCCGTCAGTTGGAGACATTGGTTCTTATCAACAATACACGTTCAGTCAAGGCTTCCTCTGTTCCCCACACCTTCCTAGGTGACCCAAGGATAGTTTATAAAACTGAGGGACATGGTATGGTGACAAAATAGGATATAGATACATACTACAGAAAGAGTTGGGGCATAAGATTAGTGTGGCCTCACTGGGGAAACAATGGAAAAATTATTATGTGTAGCAAGTGAGTCCTTGGCCCAGTATTTGGTCTGTTTGATAAAATCTAAAGTGGCCTTTTTGTAGCCCTTTGATGAATTAAGAAAATGGTTAACATTATGAAATAATTTTTAAAAATGCTTCTTGCCTTGAAATATATTAATAAAATATATTAAAGGTATGGTGTTGGTGATCCCTGGCAAGAGGATGGTCCTACCAGTATAATATATCTTTTGGAATGGTGGGGGGAAAGATAAATTATGATGGAAATGAAAGATAAAACAATAGAAGCATGCAAAACTTCCAGAAAGATAAAAGTCCCTTTACTTGCAAGAAAGAGTATGATAGTGACTCATGACAGGAAGGAGAAACTAGCTAAACTTAAAAACTTGACCTACCCTATGGTTCCTATAAGGCACATGAAGGTATCTTCTAGAGAACTACCAAAAAATGCAAATGTACAAGTTGTTTGGAAGCGATTAAGACTTCTCTTTGTTGTAAGGAAAATTCTGTTAGTTTTCAAAATAGATTGAGACACATCCCAGAAAGGCAGATACCAGAACTCTGCTACAATCTAGCTGGTTTTATAATATCAGCTTGGTTCAATTCCTGACATAAGTTCAGGTTCTACAAAATAACAACTACAGAATGTGCTGGGAAAAGGGATTGTCATTGCTGGTGAGGAACCTTCAGTAGACAGTGTGACTCAATCCTGTTTATCTAAGTCTGTTCTGAATGATAACGTATAATCGTATGTAGTCCTACCACAAAACACAAATGCTAGCTAGTCCCGTATGACTGAACAGTGTGAAAATGGGCTATTGATGCCCAGCTATGCCTAGATTTTTTTTTTTTTAACTGAGGAGCTATAGGAATACATACCACTTCTAGTGGTAGAAGAACATGTTATCACCCAGAACTTTGTGAATGTCTCTTTCTGCCCTAGGTCCATTTGTGATGAATACCAATGAGGAAATTTCTCAGGCCATTCTTGATTTCAGAAATGCAAAAAATGGTTTTGAGGGGGCCAGAACCTGGAAGTCAAAGATTGGAAACTAATGAAGAGCTGAGACGCTGCCTCTTGGACGGACTGATCATTCAGTATATTCAATTTCCAAAGTTAGTTTAGCTAGTGCTTCTGAAGCATGCCACATTAAGCTGGGTGTAGTGGTGCAGTCCTTTAATCCCAGCACTCTAGGAGTAAGAGACATTGGGGATCTCTGATTTCCAAGCCCATCTATCTACAGAGTGAGGTCCAGGGCAGCCGGGGCTACATAAAGAAACCCTGTCTTGAAAACGGAAAAATAAAAAAATAGAATTCCACAGTAAAAAGATGTTTGTTTTTTTTTGTAATGAATCTTCAGAATGCATTATATTCATGTTTGAAATTGTCAAAGAATACATTTAACTAATTTAAAAAGGAACACTGGAAACAATAAAAAATGGTAGTAACATGTAAGATTTTTTTGATACATGCAAATAATTTTAATTGTTGCTTTTAAAAAAATCAATGTTCTTTATTTGCTAGAAATTATTAATCACCTATTAAAAGTAATTGCTATTTACATGTGCTTTTTTATATGGGAATAGATAGATGCCTTTTTATTCTCTGCCCTTAGGGGTTTTCTTGAAGCATGTTTTTTGTTGCTGCTGCTTTCTGTGCCACTGACAGCAGATATCTGAGCATCTAAAGCCCCCTACTGAAGTCCAGCTGCCACCCTGGCCATCAGAACTGTGTTCTGGGTTTCATGTTACAGGCAATGTGCTTTAAAAAAAAACACACACACAGCAGTCCTGCCCATGTGAGTCAGCTTTTAAAACTGCCCTGCTCTTGCAAGGAACACGGCAGGATTCCAGCCAAGACTTCCCAGCATTTTCTGCCAAACTCTGTCAGATTTAAGACATATGCTCCTGCAAGCTTCCTTGAAGGTTGTTAAAAAGTTTGAATCCATAGTTGGGTTCCAGCCTGCTGTAACTGCATGTGTCTGTGGTCATACCACCTCCTTATAAAGCAGCTAGAATCTTGAGTGTAGGGTGGGGATTTTTTTTTTTAATCTTCAACTTTCAGGATAAGAAATGTCTGTAGAGTGATTTCCAGTTTCAAGTGGAAGACATGGCCACCTCCTGACTATTTTTGCAGCGGGAAACTTTGAAATATTTTTCATTGCTTTCTCCCATACTAAGATTGTCTGCGGCAGTGAGGAAGTCCCTTGACTAACTCAAGTCATTTCATTGGATTTTGATTACAACTGATCATGTGATTTTTTTTTCCATGTAAAGTTTTGAGGCTTCAAACTTTGCCTCTGAAGAATGCCTTTTGCAACACTTTTCAGTAGCTGCCTGGAAACAACTGCTTAGTCATCGGTAGACATTTAAAATATTCAAAATGTATGGAGAGTGGGGAATGGTGAATATCCTCATGATGTTCTATGTGTACCTGGTGCAGGGCTTCAGTAGCGAACATGGAACAGTGAAGGTAGGTGAGCTTGACTATTTCTCTTTATTGGCTTTCACAGAAAAAGTCCTCTGCCCTCGCTGGTTTTGAAGCAGTCTAAAGGCCCTGCCTATTTTTAGCCTGTGTGCATTAATGACTGCTTTATTTTGGGGGCTTAATAAGTTTCTTGCCATGAATGTTTGAGAGAGAGAGAGAGAGAGAGAGAGAGAGAGAGAGAGAGAGAGAGAGAGAGAGAGAGAGAGTTTGGAATGGGGATAGAACATGAACATTCTGGAAATCTTTGACACAGAACCAGTTTGCTCCCAGTTGTGCTTGTAGATGGCACAGTGGTTTTCTGTTGAAGCTGTGATTTGCCTTTGTGACACACAATTTTGTGGGCCCTTAGTTTGTAGGTTGGTTGTGAGCAACAAGGTTGAGTAATTTCTTCTGTAAATTGAAAATCACAGTGGTTTTTTTGTGGATGTTTTCTGTCTGGTTTTGCTTATTACCAATTACCAATTGCTACCATCCAGGAAAAAAAGTTTTCTTGGGGTTTGTTTTTGTTTTCCTGTTTCTGCTTAGAAAAATGTGTCTAAGATTAAGTAGTCAGCAGATCTTTGGTTCTGTGAACAAGCATCAAGGACAGCCCAAGACATTGAGAACCATGCAAAAAGAACGAACTGGGGGTGGGGGGCACTGACTGCTAAGATAACATTTTCATGTTGCATTTTGTATCTTTCAAGCCATTTTATTTTTGAAAAGGACCCGGATGCAATTGTTTTGACTGGAGTGCTACTAAATCATGACTGATTTAGAAATCCCTGGCTAGGAACAGATAGAAATCAGATGTGGGCTTGAGTTTTGTGGCTTGCATTTTCAATAAGGGGGAGCATATTGCCCCACCCAGAGGGGAAAATTAGTTCATGACGATGTGAACTCTTTTACATGGGAAGCATCATATGCATATAGTCCATAAATAGGTAATAACTCTGCATCCAGGTTTCATAGGACAAGACTAACAGCTCCATTTACAGTTTTCACCCTGTCAACTATACTCAAAAGTGGATTTCCTTTCCCCTGCAGCCTGACATGGAGGTCTAATATCAAGGCTGGTGGCAGTCAGGTAGAGCTGAGAAGTGTCCTTTCTGCCATGTGCATTTTAGACTCACAAAGCTTGAAAGATTCAGGCTACTACATAGAAGCCTTTCTACCCCAGCATGATGCTGTTCAACATTTCACTTACCACCAGCCTTCAACCCTATACCCCAATGAAGTCGTCCCTGTTCAGAATTTACTCTTTTATAGGCACAGCTACCAGAATCCTCTCTGTGTTCTGGCCATAGTGAAGTTTTAAGTTTACTGTTTCCATTTAAATTTCTTGAATGGGGCAGTGAGAAAGAGCAACTGGATTTTTATGTGACAGAAAACATGCTCTAACAGATGGCAGATGTGCAACATGTATTTACTAGCATGCCTTTCAATGTTTCTCTTACATGCCCTTATATTTTCCTTTGAAAAAGAGGGAAGCTATGTCTTGTGAGTTTACAGCTACCAGGCCCCAGCTAAATTAGATTGTTCTTATATGAAGTGCTGCCTGTAATTAAAGTTTGGGGGCACACATTACTCGGTGGTGAAGCATAATAACATACATAATTTTGATTTATATATTCTCTTCCCCACACACACCTTTTTTAGTGTAAAAATCAATTTATTATACAGCAATCACACAGAAGAAGGCTTTTCATCTAGAAGAAAAATGGCTTCTGCCTCCCTTTCCACCTGACTCACGATACTGTGTTCTTCAGATACCATACTTTCAAAGGAAAATAAAAAGGCCTCAATTTCCAAAGAAGCAACCTCTACTAACATTTTTAAGTGACACCGGAATGTTTGGAAGGACTAGAAAAGAATGGTCTGTAACATCCAAAATGCTATTCTGCCCATTTTGGTAAAAATAAAATTAATTCTTTGATGTGGGAAGACAGGAACTGATCCACCAATATGTATAAATATAATTGTGGTGGGTTGATATTTTCTATGCTTAATTCATTTAGCAAATATTCCATTCTATTTTAAAAGTTGAGGAAATTAAGGTTTTATAGTATCCACATACTTTTGTTCTCATGAATAAAAGGGAATTCACTTGGGAAAACAGGTTTTTTTTAATCAGATTATAGAGACATTTTTTTTCTTCTATTTTAGAAAATTCACACTAAGAATGAATGGGTTAAAATCTTTCCAGATGGCTTTTTCTCAGCACAGATTTCCTAGCTCTGCATGGTGTGTCAGCCCTTGGGTGGTTTAAGGCCTTAGTGTTGCACTGAGCCTTGCTCCCTGCAAACACACACCTTTTTAAAATGAAAACAAAATCAATGAAATCTATTTCTTAACATTGATGTCTTTCTTGTTTAAATTAAAATGTATCATAGAAATATATTCAGGGTAGGAATGGTTTAGGATACTGGTACTTGATTAGTTTTTGCCTTTAGATATGCAAATATGTAGTTTGTTATTCAAACCATCATGGGTCCTCCTCAGTACTGAGTTTATGAGAGCATCCTTTTCTCCACTCTCCCTTCTCTGACCACACCTGTTCCAGAATGGCTGTGATGCTAAATCTATTTCCAGGTTGCTCCCTCCTCCTGGTCTGAACTTAACTTCTTAGCTTAGAGAATTGTCCTGTTTATTCAGCTTAGATAGGCAGTGACTGTGGTACTCTTCTATGAATCTGTGATTTTTTTTTCCTACTGTAATAACATAAATGGCTACGAGCATCCAGGACAATTGTGCTTAATGCCATTCGAGTGAAAGACATCCTAACTTTACTCTAGCCTTGTAGTTTATGCTTGGAAAACTAGCTGTTTGGGGTCAACAGTGCTTGGCACATGTAAGCGGAGGCAAATCATTTCTGAAATCTTTAAAAATTTTTAGTTAAAAAAAAAACCTGCCGGGCGTGGTGGCGCACGCCTTTAATCCCAGCACTTGGGAGGCAGAGGCAGGCAGATTTCTGAGTTCGAGGCCAGCCTGGTCTACAAAGTGAGTTCCAGGACAGCCAGGGCTATACAGAGAAACCCTGTCTCGAAAAACCAAAAAAAAAACCTGTGCTTGCTTCATTAATATAATCAGATTGCTGCCTAAATATGGGATTTATTTCAGTTTCTATTTTCTCAAGTGCTTTATACAGTTGAGATGAGCAGAGATAGTTTTCTAAGGTAGTCATTTCACAACAGCCTATGTTATAGACCTAACCATACTATTCAGTTGTACCCTCTAGATATTTACTAAATGATTCCCATCAGCCTTATGCTTTGCCATTCAAAATGACCTTCTCTCCAGCATGACTTCTGGATGCTTTAAAAAATAATTGTTGTCACCAGGTATGTTGGGAGTCCTTATAAGATGCTAGATAAAGGTAGTGTCTGTAGATCTTTTCCATGGAGCAATGAGGACCTGTTAGTATAGCAGTAGAGAAGTCATTTTAGGTCATGGTAGCTCTCAGAACTACCATGGAAGTTCTTGGAAGAGTTTCTTCTTTAGCTTTGCTCTATGCTATCTTTAAAGCCACCTCACTTGTAATATCTATAGATGGTGGAGTCATTCAGTGCCACATAAGATTAGAATAAGCCCCAAGTCCACATGCCTCAAGAGAGTTCTTCACTATTGTGCCATTTGCCTTCTCTTGAAATTGTCTAAGAAGTAATTTGCATGGAAACAGCTGATGGGTACTGCCTTCCATCTTTAATTCCAGAAGGCAAACCCACTCCTACCTACCTACCCCATTCTCACTCACAAAGTCATATACAGGTGAGTTTGCTGACTTTGTTGTTAGCTAGATGAACCAATAAGAACTTAGTGATTTTTCTGTCTCACTATGAATTCAGTTGCAGCTTTTACATCATTCTAGCATATTATGGTACCCAAGATACACTAGAACCCTTTCTTACATATTGTGTGTATTACTCATTTTTAATCAAAAAACCCCTACTTAACACCTGTGACTAAAATGTTGCTATAAACCTGTCACAAAGATAACTTGCGAAATAAGTACAATGATTCCAAAAAGCACTATTAGTAAAAAGATCTGGAACTCTCAGGCACAAGTATTCCCACAAAGGTAGTAGAGAAATAGGAATGCAGAGGACAATAAAATTGTTCCTGAGCAATGTTTAGGTCCAACTCTTTTTTTCTTTTACATATTTATTTTAAGCATATTTGTGTCAGGGTATGTGCACATGAGTGTGAAAACCAGCAGAGGCCACAAGAGGACGCTATATCCCATAGAGCTGAAATCACCACCCAACAAGGAACCAAACTCCTGTTCTTTGCAACAGCAGCAAATACTTTTAACCACTGGGCCATCTCCGAAGCCCAAAGAACTCTTTTTTATCATGTGATATGTCATGAAATATGAGCTGAGGGTGGGAGTTTAGCGCAATTGGGAATGAATTGAGATGAAAGGAGACAGCAATAATATTGGCATTCCTGCTTGGGTTGTTTTTATGATGGTGAATCCACTTTTCTGTCTTTTGTTTCTGTTTCTTATGGCCCTACTAAGATACTAAAGCATTATAAATCAAAAGCATCTGAGGTATCTTCAACATCATGAAAGCCTTTGCTTGTTGAGATGTCCTAAACCATAAAGACTCTCCTGTACCTCTTATTATAATTTTCCAATATTTGATAATTCCTTATGTTTTTCATCGGGTATTATTGAATATCTACTGTGTCTGGGATCTGAGAATGCATAAAGAAATAAAACAATATTTCAGCTCCCTTTGAATATGTATTTTGCTTGTGCTTAGTAGAAGTGGACAATAATGTGTCAGGGACAATAATGAAAAGCACTCAAGTGAAGGAGGGGAAACAAAATGCTTGTGATCAAGGGGAGATTCTTCTAATTCAGTTATGTTTGTGCATAGTACTTAAAGAACTGAATGAGGCAGAGGCTACCCTCAGGGTAGTGGCTAAAGAGTGAGGAGCTTGGATGTTCTGAAGTTGAGCAAGAGAAATAGAATGATTGCCTAAGGTGATCAGAGATGAGAAGTGCAGTTGTCACGGTTGGAAAAGTAGCAGGGTGGGGGTGAGCTCTAATAGAACTTTGTAGATGTTACAATTTTAATTTATGTAAATTTTATGCACCAGGTAACCTTGTTTTCATTAGTTCCAACCATTTAGATTGCAAAAGCTCCTTCTTAACTCACAGGCTGTTCAAAAACAGGCTGAACCCTGTGGCTCATGGGGCACAGTTTACACATCGGATTTAGTGTCGTGACACTATTTTATTTTATTGATGGCATACATCTGTGTCTGACATTAGTGGTCTGTTTGTCCCTGTCGATTACACCCTCACCATGAGGATGGAGGCTTTTCAGCAGAGGAGTGTGTCATTGTTTTGTTTGCTGCTGTACTCCAACCACCACGTTCCAAAGCTTGTCACACAGTAGATGCCAAAAGTGGTATTTATTGGCTGGTTGATAGACTAGCCTTGGAAGATTCTGACATGGTCAGGTGAAAGACAACACTGAACAGTCTCTGGTCATCACTATGGCTCACCTGGCTTCATGATTTGTACAAAACCCAAAAGCATTTTTAAGGTAGTGTATTTATCCTGATATTTTACTGTGGGAATGGGATAAGGTTTACATGACTGTGTCGAAGAATTCAGAAATCTCCTTCCAGCACTATGCCATCAAACAGGGAACTTCCAGAACCCAAAGATAGAAAGTGAAAACACTTTAATCCATTATTTCAGTCTTATGGTCACAGAAAGAAAGCTACACAAAACAGCATCTAGCCATACAGTGTCTGTGCACAACTTAGACACCCTCCTGTTTTCATCTTGTGTGCTAATAGAAAGATATGGAAATTTTTGACAAAGATACTCTGGTCAGATGCTGTTTTAGTGAGTTGCTCGGGAAACCCTTTCTCCCGGGGAGAAGGAAAGCTGTACATTCAGTTCAGTAAACATGTGTGGAATGTCTTCCATGTGCCAAGCGCGTGAGTGGACATGATGCTTTTTATAAAATAAAGATGTCTTAGTCATTTTTGTGTCTTACCAACCCCTGGGGAGTTCACTTTGGCCTGTATCAAGGATTATTTTAATGCCTGAAACTGTAAGTAATACTATAACTTCTTTTTAATTTTCATTTATTTATGCTTTTCTCATATTTTATATCTCAACCATAGTTTCTCCTCCCAGACTTTCCCTCCTAACTCCTCTCTCCCCCAGATCCACTCCTCCTCTGTTTCCCTTCACAACAGGGCAGACCTCTCATGATAGCAACCAAACATGGCATATCAAGTTGCAATAAGACTAGGCACCTCCCCTCATATTAAGGCTGGACGAGGCGACCCAGTTAAGAGGAGAAGGATCCCAAAGGCAGGCAAAAAAAATCAGAGACAGCCTCTGCTCCTACTGTTAGGAGTGCCATAAGAACACCAAGCTGCACACTAACATATATGCAACGGGACTAGGTCAAGTCCATGCAAGCCCCGTGTTTATTGGTTCTGTCTCTGTGAGCCCCTGTGAGCCCTGGTAAGTTGATTCTGTGGGCCATGTTCTCCTGGTGTCCTTGACCCCTCTGGCTCCTACCATCCTACTCTCCCTCTTCTGCAGGGTTCCCTGATCTCTGCCCAATGCTTGACTAGGGGTCTTTGCATCAGCTTTTATCAGTTGCTAGATGAAGCCTCTCTGATGATGAGTATGCTAGGCTCTGGTATAAGAGCATAGTAGAGTATCACTAGGAATCATTTCACTGATTTATTTATAGCCAGTTGTGCCTAGGTCTCTAGACGATCTGGCCTGTGGCTCCTGTCCCTCCAGGCAGTGTCAGGCATGGGCTCTCCTGGAACAGGTCTCAAGTTGGACCAATCATTAGTTAGCCACTCCCACAACTTCTGTGTTACCTTTACCCCAGCACATTAAATTTTTCCCGGCAGGAAAAATTATAGGTCAAAGGTTTTGTGGCTGGGTTGGTGTCCCAATACTTATACTTGAAAATTTGTGTAGTTACAGAAGAAAGCTAATTCAGGATTCATATCTTCCATTGCTAGGAGTCTTAGCTAGGGTCACCCTCATAGATTCCTGGGAGTTTCCATTGCACTAGGTTTCTACCTCACTCCGGACGTGACTGGAGAGATGGCTCAGCCATTACAAGTCAGACTCCCAACCAAAAATACTATAATTTCTACAAGGTTTATTTCACCATTAGCTGGATCTCACTAAATAACTATAGATAGCACTGACATGTTGGAGTATTGCTTTTTGGAAAAAGAAAACCAACATTTGAATAAAAATTATTTCAGGAGAGAGAAAAAATATTTTGCTCTTCTGTTGGCACTGAAACTCTTTAGAAAATATAATTTTGATCGAATGAATATGAATAGCCGCCTCAGACACCGAAAAAAAGTTTAATTCTGTGCAGCGGAAGGTCTGGTTCCGGTAGGGGTATTTGGTTTTTGTTTGTGTAGGGATTCATTGTGGTCCTTCAGTGGGACCTGCCCAGAAGATGATGAAGATGCAATCAGGAGACATGGACACTGGACAAAAAAAAAAAATCCTAAAGAAACAAGGAAGGGCAGAGTGAGAAGAGACAACCAAGGAACAGAAAAAAAGGAAGACATCTAGGGAAGGACTTAAAACTGATGACAGAGGGCCGGAAAGACAAGGATGTAGGGGAAAAAAAGGAGAAACCCCACCCTCCAATCCAGAATGGTGGGACCAGGGAGGGGGCTGGGTGAGGGGACTGGAGGCTTTGGAGGCCTCTGCGGGGCAGAAGAGATCTAGCCCAGCCAGATTCAAGGAATGGGCCCCTTGTCCCTGTCCCAGGATCCCGGGTAGGGTAGGGCACTCGCGTCTCAGTGCTGCAGTGGGGGCGGGGGGCTCCCCTCCTCTAGCTTCACTTTGGTTTTTGTGTTTCTTTTTTTATTAGATATTTTCTTCATTTACATTTCAAATGCTATCCCCTTTCCTAGTTTCCTCTTCCAAAGTCCCCTACACCCTCCTCTTCCTACCCCTCAGCCCTGCTCCCCAACCCACCCACTCCAGCTTCACTTTGTAAGGTACCAGGCAGGTACCGGTTCTAGTGAAGTCCGCCAACGCGCAGGGGGCGGGGCATAGGGGTGGAGTCGGAGAGGCCGGTGGCCTGCCTCCAATCCAGTGGGAGTGGGCGTGGCCTCGACTGCGGCTGGTCTGTCCCTCGCTCGTGTTTTCTCCCCAGCCTCCCCTGTACCCTGCGAATGAGCAACTAAGTACAACCCACATGTGTCCAGATATCTGTGTGCTTGCTGCTCATGATTCTCTCCAAGTCCATTCTGTGGACTGTGACTCTGGAACAGTGCTCTGTAGTCTCTGCATCTGTTTCTATCGATTGCTGGGAGAAACCTCTATGATGACAATTAGACCTTGAGGGATCAATCTATGAGTACAGCAGAATATTATTTTTTATCCTGAGTCTCTGGACTGTCCAACCTCTGGGTTCTGGCCTTACAGGCTGTGTCAGGGGCTCTTTTTTTCCTTTTGAAACTGTGGTCCAAACCTGTAAAATAGGACTTTGATGATAAGGTCAATTTATCAGTATTTTTTCCCTTTTTTTTCTTTATTTTCTTTATTTACATTTCAAATGCTATCCCGAAAGTTCCCTATACCCCCCGCCCCTGCTCCCCTACCCACCCACTCCCACTACTTGGCCCTGGCCTTCCCTTAAGCTTTTCCCCACATGCATTCAAGGTGGAAGCAAATCTAGGAACCTCTGTTCCAAATCCTTCCCAAGAGGGAATGAATAAAGCAAGCAACCATGTGGCCATTTCTTAGTGGCCTGTTAGGAATGTAACCACCTAGGTTTCTAGAACCAGACAAAGTAGTATTGCAGAGACCTTCAACCCTGTGCTTTAAAAACTAGTTGTTGGAGCTAAAAAACCATCAGAGAATGATTTGTTATTTAGGAGGAGAAGCTCTAACAGTCTTGAACTAATTACAGAACTGAGGCAGCCACTGTAATAAAAAGCAGAGACCTGGGAATGCTGTTTTTTGTCCTCTCATCTTGCTGGTTGATTTTAATCAGTTTAGATTTGATTAGCACTTGTATCGGAGAACTGGAAGAAATAAAGAGCAACTCATTTGGCAAAAGTTCAGCAATGAAAACCACTGCAATCAAAGGTTTAAGTGTGTGTTTGGGACAATAGTCACACTTTGATGTTGAGTTTTCTCATACACATGTGGATAACATAAAGTTGATTACACAAATATCCACCAGTGTAGAATGCAGATTAGAAAGAGATCCATTTTCAACCCTTCCCAAATGTATGCCCTAGATAAATCACTTGGTTTTTTTTTTTTTTTTTTTTTGAGTCGTTAGTGTTTCCATTTAGAATTATAAAGTGACTGGTTCCGATTTCTCAGTTATTTCATATGAGGCTTCAGCGAGCAGAGTAAGAAGGCTTTCAATATCTTTGAGTATGAAAGTCAATATTGTGGTTTTACAAAGAAACCAGTCATAAGAGCTATTTAATCTTCACATCACTCAATATTTTAATTCAGTCTGCAAGATTACTACTTCATCCTAAGGTTTTTACCATAGACTTTTTTTTTAAAAGAACCTGAAATTGAATTGAGACCTGTAAGAAGTACAAAGCCATATATCAACTTTATCCAAGGATGGTATTGGATGAAATTTTACCTCCATAAATGAAAATTCTCTCATCAACTTTAATAATTTTTAATCTAAAATTTTAGAGGAGTTCATACATGAGTACTTGTGCATGTATTATTTTCACTTCTCCCTTTCCCCCATCCAATTCCTTCTAACTCTCCCCTCCTCCTTAAATTCATGATCTCTTCTATAATTATTGTTATACACACAAGCGTGCATGAGCATGCGCACGTGCACACACAGACACTTACATACACTGAGCCCAACTTAATACTTCTTTTGTAAGGTATCTGTTGATCTTCCTCACTAGCTTACAGAAGCAATGCTGTCAAAGCCTTTGAACTTGAAGATTGAGTTGATGTGAGGTAGCTTTTCCAGAGAACTAGAAAGAGGAGGTGAACAGTCAGGCAAAGAGACCATTGGCAAATTAGGATCATTACGTGTAAGGGTTGTCATGGAAATGAGCGAGTGTTCAGTTTTGTCTACAGTGTTCTCAACTAAAGAAGCTGGGTCACCACTCTACTCAAGTTCAGGACCCTGTCTCTTTAAGCTTCCTGCCCTCCCTTGACAAAACAAACGTCCTTGTTTCCAACTGTGGAGGGATGTGAGAAACAACCAAGATAATCTCCCTGAGCTACTAAGGGGCAATCTTGCTCTCTACAGAGCCACATGGCTACCTGTGGCTCACCTGTTTCAGAGGTTTTAATCTCTTTATACTGGGTCCAACTAACACATTTCCTATAGCTTACAAGTATAGTTAATACTCTCCTATCTCAGGCAAAACTATACATATATGCATGTGTATAGTCCCATGTGGATTTAGGTAAAATGGCTAAGGTGGCTTTAGCCAGGTACAGTCACACAAGCCTGAGATGTCAGGACTCTAGAAGCTGAGACAGGAGGATCACAATTTCCAGACCAACCTTGGCTACATAATGAGAACTTGCCTCAAGACAAGAACACCACCACCACCACCACCAACAACAACAACAACAACAACAACAACAAAAGGCATAACTTTGAAGATATGTGTTTTGAGACTTTTTTAGTTCATGAACTATAAATGCAAAAAAAAAATGGTAAACAAACATGGAAGGCAATCTAAGTGGAAAACGCTGACTATATGGGAACATAAAGTTAAAACTGCAGGGCTGATAGATGTGAGGCTGGGGAAGCCAGGTGATCAAGAACTCAGCTCCAGAACTTGAGAGATAGCATAGTTGGCAAAGTACCTTCCCAGCATGCACAAGGCCCAAAGACTGATCCCCAGTGCTTGGGAGGGAGGGGGAAACTCCAGTAGGAAATGGGCTCCATTGGTTTTGATGGTTTTGATGGCATAGTCTATAATTGTATGTATGCTTCATTATTTCATATAACCAAGCCCCTACTTTTGAATAAGAAGCGACATATTAAAAATATTTTCTTGACTTGGAAATGCACACCCCCCCCCACAAATATACCGGTTCTAGTCTAGTTGCCCCGTATTAGCCATTGCAAATCAAACACAAATGTAGAGAAACAGTGAGACTTCAGCATAAACAAGAAAATCAGTGGCTGTTGTCATAAAATTAGTATAATAGAAGAGTCTCTATTGCTTTTCTGTGGCTGCAGTAGCAAAGTACCATAAATTTGGTAGCTCGGAAAAAACAACAAAATCCCCCAAATCAAAGTGTCAACTCTCTTGGCATGAAGCACTGCCTTATGTGCTTCTGGCAGCTGTAGGCAATTCCTGAGTTGTGGCTTCATCACTTCATCTCCACCTCCTTCTTCATATGGCCTTGCTGTGTTTATGTTTTCTCCTGGCTTCTAAGGACGTTGGTCATTGTATTTTGGGTTGATGTGACTAATACCACAAAGACTTTACCTCAATTATATAATGCATCTTTTTTTTTCTGAATAAGACAATGTGCAGAGGCTCTGGAAGTAAGGAAGTAGATCCTTCATTTCAAAGGCCACCATTAGACATTGCTTCCCCCCTCCTTGCCCCCAGACACAGGTCCACATCAGAATAACCTTAACTAGTTTCTTTTCAGATGGTCTATAGTTTCAATTGTTAGCAACGATGGTTATCAAGACATCTTTGTAACTCACTCTTAATTAGGATTTTTCTTTTGAGCGATCATCCCAGTCCATGTTGGAAAGATCTGAACAGCAGATCCGTGCGGCTTCTAGTTTGGAGGAGTTACTGCAAATTGCTCACTCTGAGGACTGGAAGCTGTGGCGATGCCGGTTGAAGCTCAAAAGTCTTGCCAGTATGGACTCGCGCTCAACATCCCATCGCTCCACCAGATTTGCTGCAACTTTCTATGACACTGAAACACTAAAAGGTAGGTGCATGGGGAGAGTGGTATATTTTTTTCCTTACCAGATAGCAAAGTTCTTCCAAAAGTTTGAGCAGGGTAGTTATGCATCAGTGGGGCACAAAAGGGCTTTGACTTTGTGACAAAATGCTTCATTGAAAAAAGTTGGTAATGGGTCTCAGGCATCCACACATGGCCCTCCATAAATAAATAGATGTAATAAAAAAATAAACAAGACAGTCATTGCAGGAATCAGTTCTCTCCTTCCATCTTGTGGAGTAGGATTCTAACACAGGTCTTCAGGCTTGGCAGCAAGCACATTTAGCTACTGAACCATCTTGTCAGCTCAAAAATTCTGATTTTTTTAAAGTGTCTACTCCACAAAGTATACTCAATGTGATTTTTTATATCTACATCTAACACAAGGACATGCAAATTATCAAAATAAATTTAGCTCAGAAATTTGAGGGCAAAGCAAATACAGAAAGACTGATTTTAGTGAGGGGAAATACATGTTTACTTAAGAGCAAAAGAACCTCAGGTATTTAGCAAAAAGGAGTTTTCAATTGCTATGCAGACAGAGACAAAAACCAACAGTTTAACTATAGATTTTTTTTCTCTTCAAAATCTTGTGTTTTTTATTTAAAAGTGAAAAGGGTGAAGTTGAAAGGTAAGGCATGATAGTGGTTACTCAGAAAACAACAAAGACATTTCTTGACAGGAAATAATCAAATCTTACAAGTAGAAAATAACATATAGTCAACCTCTGTATCCTCGGGTTCTGCCCCACTACCCACACACCATGAGTTCATCCAGTCACACATACTTAGGGAAATGCTTGTGTACCGAGCATATGCAGACCTTTTCTTGATGTACAACTTACTGAAACAACTATTCATATGGTGTGTGTACATTTTATTGGTTACTGGAAGTTATCTAGACATGATTTCAAATGTACAGAAAGGTGTAGGTGGGCTATTTACAAATTCTAGCCCACTTTATATAAGGGACTTGTAACTCAAAGATTTTCATGTCTGTAAAGTGTCCTGGAACCAGTCTTCCATAGACATCAAGGGGCCATTATACTTCTAAATTGCTTCCTGGAGTAGGGGTGGGGATGGATGTGTGGTGCACACTTATGCCACTTTAATGATATCCAGACTGAGAAACAGACTCTTTACAAGATGACTGTTTATACATACTGTGCCACAGTGTGTGAACTGTTTTAACATAAAGTTGTGTGACCTTGATTATGCCTTTACCTCTCTGATGACATATCAAAACAACCCAAGAAACCAGTGCCATTGTTAGACTTAGTCTTATAAATATAAATATGATTTCATAGTACATGAATACACCTATTGTTTAATTTCAGTTGATCCTTAAGCCAAATATCCTTTTTTTAGTTAGTTATCTTTGTTTCCCTGCTTCTTAAACAATAATAGATTCTTTGCAATTACACACACACACACACATATATATATATATATATATATATATATATATATATATATATAATCATAGGATTTGACTATGGGGAATGTTATATGTAGGTGAAGGATCCCACAGCAGTGTAAGTGGAAAGAAGGTTCTTTATGCTCATGCATGGGACTGTATGACAAGTGTGATGAGACACTGGGAACCACAGTCAGAGCTTTGAGGGTCTAGTTGTATATTCATGTGGTGATTTTACATGGTCTTCACACACACACACACACACACACACACACACACACACACAAATCAACCACATCTGGAGATCCCACGCTTTGACCAGATAACTGGTTCAAAGGTCCAAGGGGACAGATGAGCCACGGAGACAGTTTTACCACAAAAATTTTCAAAAGTCAGCCAGGTTGACATTTTATAAGGAAGATGCCATAAAAATTGGAGAATTCACAGCCTCCATGCTTTCCCTCGTAATTATATGGAGGATTATCTGAAGTTATTCACTAAGTTACAAGCAATGGGTAATCAAATACGTGTGTTACACCAATTATGGTTTGTTATCTATCCCCCGTCATGGATTTCAGGGTAATTCTCTAGGCAGCAGTAAAGAACACTGGCCTTAGGAAACCTTAGTCAGTGCCATTGGTCATAACTGCATGAGATTTTAATTGTAATCTTCTCCAACTTCTAAAACTTAGAACTTTAAAGAGAAAAAGCAAGTGGAAAGTAGCATTTAAATAGCATTCGAAACAAGGGATATTTTCATAAGTTACTCCCTCCGTCAAAGATTTATGACTAATAGTAGCAATTGAAATAGCACCCCCAGTAATATTTAATTTAATAATTAAATACAGCCTGAGGATAAATCTTTATCATCAGAAATTTTAAAATGTTCATTTTATATTATCTGTTTGTATGGGTATTTTGCTGGTGTGTATGTCTGTGCACCACATGTGTGCAGTACCCAGTGGAAGTCAGAAGAGGGCATCAGATGCACTAGAACTGGAGTTGAGACGTAAGCAGCCGTATGGATCCTGGGAAGAAAATGTGGGTCCTTTGGAGGAGCAGCCAGTATTCTTCTGAGCCATCTCTCCAGGTCCATCAATACATACTTTTAAAGATAGTGTACAGAAACATTCTTCAGGTATTACCCCACTTGTAAAACAGATATTTTTAGTTTCATGCTTTTGTGGATTTGAAATACAGGCATCACCAAGATGATTGTTTTGTTTTGTTTGTTTTCTTTTGATTCAAGGTCTCTCTGGAGGCTACAGTCAAGGCCCCTTGGTCTGGCCTCTGAGCATCTCAATGCCCTTGCAAGGTCATTCAATTGTTTGTAAGATTAAGTTCTGCACAGGCACCTGGACTGTGAAGGGCTCCTTTCCTCACTGGCTTTTGGCCAGGGGCTGCCCTCAGTTTGAGGTAGCTTCAGAACTGACTTTCAGGCCGGACAGGTGTTGTAGAGATTAAAAGTACATACTGATCTCGAAGATAACCTAAGTTTGGTTTCTAGTACCTATGTAGGGTGGGCTTACAACCACTCAGAACTCCAGCTCCCAGGGCATTTGGTACCCTCTGCTGGTATCTGAGGGCTCTGAATTCATGTGTACCCCACCCCTACCTATATATGCACTGCCTCATATACACATACCTATGCATAATTAAAAATAAAATGATTTTTTTTTAAAAGTGGCCCTTGGTGAGAAAAGAAGTGGGGCAGTGAGAAAAGAGGGTAAAGAGAAGTGGGGACAGGAGAGAAACAGAATCAGGAAGTAGTTTCAACCTAAGCACCTAGGTGGCATCCTGCTTTGCTGTGTTCTCTTCACAAAACGCCAATCACTTGGTCTCATCAGCACACAAAAGGAGAGGAGATTGCACAGGGCATAGTCACCAGGAACTGGGGGTCACCAGGGGTCAGTGTTAAAGCTGCATACTACAAAAGGTTTTCAACAGACTCCTAGGATAACATAGTCTGCAGTTCTATCCTGTGACAAGCTGAAAGAAACACCCCCTGCTCCCTCAAACCTGGAGGGAGGCTACACACCGCATGAAGACTCAAAATCTAACTTATAAAATGATGAGGGTGGGGCTAGAGAGAGCTCATCTGTTATGAGCAGGTACTGCTCTTGCAGAGGATCCGAACTGGGTTCTCAGCACCCACATCAGGCAGATCAGTACTGCCCTAACTCCAGCTCTAGGGGATTTAACACCTCTGATATTTGCAGGCATCTGATCCCTCTCCCTCTCCCCCTCCCCCTCCCCCTCCCCCTC
>NC_034613.1:142449496-142491996 GCF_900095145.1 Mus pahari
ACACACAGAGAGAGAGAGAGAGAGAGAGAGAGAGAGAGAGAGAGAGAAAGAGAGAGAGAAAGAGAGAGAGAAAGAGAGAGAAAAAGAAAATTCAAATAAATAAGTATTTTAAAAATGGTGAACACCAGGCATGATGGTGCACACCTTTAGTTTCCGCACTCAAGAGACAGAGGCAGGTGGATCTCTCTGAATTTAAGGCTACCAGTCCGTTCTACATGGCAAGTTCCAGGCCAGCTGGGACCTTGTCTCAAAATAAAAGAAAAAAATGGTGAGAGAAAATGAAACAAAGCTATACAAGAAAAATATGTATTCTTTTCTTGGAGGTGTGTGGTACATGTATGGGTATACATGCATACAGATGCAAATGTGTCCCTGTTTGTACATCTGAAGGCCAGAGATTAATGCTGAGCATCTTTTTTAGTTGTCCTTCTCAACTTAGTTTTAGAAATAGGCTCTCTCTGAGAGATGGCTCAGCGGTTAAGAAGACCAACTTTTCTTCCAGAGGTCCTGAGTTCAAATCCCAGCAACAACATGGTGGTTCACAACCATCCATAATGAGATTTGACGCCCTCTTCTGGAGTGTCTGAAGACAGCTACAGTGTACTTACATATAATAAATAAATCTTAAAAAAAAAAAAAAGGAAGAAAGAAATAGGCTCTCTCATTGGAACTGTAGCTCAGCGGGTCCCAAAGAGCCACGTCTCTGCCGTCCCAGCACTGGGACCACAGTACATCAGTGTGCCTTGCTCTTTATGTGGGTTTTCGGGATCTGGACTAAGGTCCTCTCATTTGTGCAGCCAGCACTTTCCGCACAAGGCCATGTCCTCAGCCCCATGTTTCCCTTTTTATTGCCAGAAATGTATCTCGATTTTTCTGGTTCCCCTCAAATTAGCTATGGCCATGGAGCTGCTCCTTCTGTTAAAATGAAAGGGCTTATCTCATCATCTTCTGTAAACTATCTGATGGTTCCAAACCTGCAAAGTCTGATTTGAAAAAAAAAAAAATTCCCTTGGAATGTCCACTCATGTGTTTGCCAAGTCTCAGGGCACTTACGTAAGCAGACAGCAGATATTTATTTTAAAACTTAGTCCTACTTGGCTTCAGATAACAGAAGTGCTATCCAGCTGTAGCCTGTATGTTTCTTGATAGATGCCACTCATGCTTTTTGTCTTCACCTTATTCCACTGACTTCCTTATTAGCCACCCTTTGCAGATGGCCCCAGTGTGGCTATATGCAAGGTATAGTGCTCTCCCCTAAGGGGAAAGAAAATATTTTATGAAGTGATGGTATCAATGGAAAAATATAGACATTTTACTTTTACTTTTTTTTTTGTAAACAAATCTTTGCCTAAAGGATAGAGAAAAATATCCATCTAAGGCTTAGAAAGTTTTCTCAGTGGTTAAGATCACTTGTCACTCTTGAATAGGACCTAGGTTCAGTTCCCATATAGTGGCTTACAACTATCTGTAACCCTGTTACAAGGGATCCAATGCCCTTCTCTAACCTACAAAGGCACCAACCACACACATGGTACACATACATGTAGGCAAAACACCCATACCATACACATAAAATAAAATAATACATTTCTAAAAGACATGTTTAAATGTCCACCTAGTAAAATAAACACGTACAAAAGAATTGGAGGGGAGGGCGTCATGAAAATGCCTATGTAGCATGTCAGGGCCATTTTGCCTACTGGCCCCAATGAACATTATTCCTGTAGTTATAGATGAAGAATGGCAGAGGACCCAATGCATCCCTAGAGAGACATGTGTAGAAGTCGCCAGTGAGCTGGGGAAGACAACCAACACATTCTTCAAGCCCCCCTGTGTAAATGTCTTCCGGTGTGGAGGCTGCTGCAACGAAGAGAGTGTGGTGTGTATGAACACGAGCACCTCCTACATCTCCAAACAGGTATGAGGAAATAAAGATGCTGCCTCTAACCTTGCTGCCAAACACTAAATACTTTATGTGCTGAACCTCATTTAATTCCCCCAAACAAACACACAGGATATCCTATCCTCCTTTGCAAGCAAAGAAACAGGCTCAGGGAGGTAACACAATACCCAAGATGGCACAGTCTCAACAGTTATCATCTACCTAATGCTGCAGTATCAAGAATTAGTGCATATGGACATTATACAACAGGGTGTCAAAAAGAAGGAAGGAAGCTGTGCCATCTCATGCAGCTATTTTGATGTATTTCGTTTACTTGGAGTGACTGAGAAAAGTTTCTTGAAGGGTGAATGTGAGAAGGACCAGTTAAGAGGAAGGGTGTGCTCTCACCCTAAAACTAAAGAGGCAGAAGGAGGGAGCAGACAAAGGAACACAGGGAGAATGGTAGAGGACTTCTCAATTGGCAGTTGCCAACCATTAGCATGGCATGGAATGGAAGCAGGCGCTTTGAGAGGCAAGGCAAGCAGTCACGAGGGCTAGCGGCTGCAGGCACACAGCCCAACAGGGAAGGGAGGAGAGAAGATATATAGATCGCTGGGGTAACATGGGGAACAAAGGAACAGTAGGCAGCACAAGACTTTTGAAAGCATCCTGCAGTGCTCACGAGAGAAATAAAGTGTATCAGTCACATCACCTTTTGCCCTGTAGCTAAGTGTTCCTTTCCGTAGCTATCATCTTCTTGTAAAGTGTAGTGAATGCATTATCAAAACACTGTAATCAAGCCACATTCCTGTTGGTCCTCTGTTTCAAATTCTTCACATGTTAATACAACTTATCTAGCATTTGCTTGTCTCCTCATGATCATGCAGAAGACAATTATATAGGCGCCAAATACATGCATGCCAAGGAATGTTCTAAAGGCCTATTTGTTTTGTTACTAGGGTAAAGATTTCTTAATTTTGCATTCCCTCCCATCTAAACTGTCCTTGACACTGTAGCATTATTTTTGTCTAAACCCTTTTGGAGAATTGTGGAACTCAGAAATCTGACCCCTACTATTTGATAATTAGAAACAATGACGTAAGTATGGCTACAATCAACTGTTGCTTGCATAATGTAAGAGGGTTCAATTCCTGATCGTGTTATTCCCTGGAGCATAACTGAAGAATTGAGCAAGAACATGAAATTTATGGTGAAAAACACCCTCACATGTTCTTGTTTTCATGACATGATGAAGGGTCCAAATAAACACAACCTGAATGAATTGTTTCCACTTAGTAGATAGTTGATTGCTTTGTTTTGACTGAGGCACTCAACAAATGATTCATATGAATGAATTTATTCAAGTGTAAGTGTGCAGCAGGGATTTTTTTTTGTTGTTCCAAATAGCCATGCATGTGTAGTTTGGCACTTTCTACCTTAAAGCCATGCATGTGATCAACTACCTATTAGAACCAAAGTAAATCGTACTGCATGAAATGGTGGCCAATGTCTTAAAATCAAGATCAAGTTCATCTACACTTCATGAAAATACCCTTGAAATTTGTGTGTGCTCTTTGGGCATTTCTTTATCTGTCATGTAAGGATCATGAATAAACATAATGCTTTTTAAATTGTTTTTTAAATTTTTATTTATATCTGTATGTGTCTGCTATGTGAATGCAGTGCCTGTGACAGCCAGAAGAAGGCACCAGATGTCCTGGAGCTGAAGTTTCCTGTGTTGTAACCCACTTGATATGGGTGCTGGGAACCAAAACCAGGTCTTCTGCTTTTAACTACTGAGCCATCTCTCCAGGGCACCAAATATAATGATTTTTACAAGTGATTAATAAATTAAGAATCAAGTATGTACAAAAGAGCAGGTGTATAGGTAGGTACATAGAAATAAGCATACTAGCTATAATTATCTGTCTGCGTATGGTCCCAATTTAGCTACACAATACTTTTTATAGCAAATGTCCTAAAACTCAGGGGCTTTAAGTTATTCTCTCTTGTGTATCTGAGGATCAAAACTCTCCAAGGTGCTATGTGAGTCCAAGCCTGCTTCCTGTGTTCTCCATCCCTTGGACTAGCATGGCTTCCAGGCTATATCCATTTCATGGCTATACCATGAGCAAGAGATAATAAATCTCACAAAGCATGCACAGTCCCAATTTGTACTATATCATGTGTCAGCTAACATCTTATTGTCCAAAACAAGTTTTATGTTCAAGCTCAATGCCAGGAGGTAGGAAATTGTCTGTCATCAATAAAATTGGTTTGGGAAGGGATGAGTAAGTAGTTTAAATAACAATCAAATCCACCCAAGTCCCAAAGAACCGCCAAAGACTTTATTTTGTTTATCCTTACAATTTATATTCAATTTCAAAAACAAGAGAAGAGAGCAGGGATTTTAAAGAACTCAAATGATAGTGAAAAGAACAGATTTGGAAAACACTTAGGAGACCAAGCTGGATAAGGCCCCCTGTCTCCTGACTCCCAGCATTCCAATCCGCTTACAATGTCTAACTCCATTGCTCATGAATAACTTTGCTAAAGTCATTACCATAAAGGATAAGGGCAAAAATGCAGACGGTGGAAACTGAGAAAAGTATACAATAAAATTTACATCATGGTTCTCTTTCTTTGCTGTAGCTCTTTGAGATATCAGTGCCTCTGACATCAGTGCCCGAGTTAGTGCCTGTTAAAATTGCCAACCATACAGGTTGTAAGTGCTTGCCCACGGGCCCCCGCCATCCTTACTCAATTATCAGAAGATCCATTCAGATCCCAGAAGAAGATCAGTAAGCATTTCCTGGACTTGATAATGTCTGTTCTTGCTTTTAACAAAACTGTATGTGCATTTCTTTACCCATTATAGAGGCATCCCCAGAAAGACATGTGTTGTATGTTTTCTGTTTTATGGAGCATTAAAAAACAAAAAAGACATGAAAGTAGAAGGGGAATTTTTAGGGAAAGGAAGCAGATGAAGAGGAGGAGGCAGAGGGGAAAAGAGAGGGGAAAAGTGCAGGTGAAGTATATTTTATGCATGCATGAATATGGTATGGTGAAAACCATTTTTTTTTACAATATATACTAATAAAAATGTTGAAGACACAAATAGAACTAATATAAGTAAAGTTACAAAAATTACATTCTCTTCATTAAATTTTTTCATCTTCTGGCTTCAAAACCAGATCTACTCATAGTATTTGACAAACACATTATTTTTTACTAGGGGCTATATCTATATTGCAGTAGGGCCCCAAACCTTGAGGATTGTGAACATGGAATGTTTAGTTTCAGACACCTTCAGGGTTTTACTGTGGGCTTTTGTTGTTGTTGTACGTTTGTTTTTGATTTTGATTTTTTGAGACAGGATCTCACTTTGTAGCCCTGGCTGAACTGAAAGTCACTCTGTAGACCAGGCTGCCCTTGAACCCTCTCAGAGATCTGCCTGCCTGTGCCTCTTGAGTGCTGGGATTTAAGATGTGCTGCCACATTGGCCCAACACCTTTGTTCTTAACATGAGTGACCAAATGCATTGTAAAACTGCTCCAGCCTCATAGCTACCATGTCTCTCCTCACTCCTGTGCAAGCAGTGACTCTCATAAATTCAAGTTTAGTTTCTAAAGTTTCCCTAATAGAATATGTAAACTATAGAATTATTATCTCATAAGATGCCATTTCTAAATATAAAATAAGCTCCATATTTTCTTTTGTTTAGGTTTGTGTCTGTGTATGCATGCATGTGGATCTGTGTGCATCTGTGCATGTGCCATTAGAGTCCAGGAGAAAGTGCTGGATCATTTAGAGTTGGGATTCTAGGTGGTTGTGAGCCGATCCCCTTGGGTGCTGAGAACTGAACTCAGGCCCCAAGGAAGAACAGTACTCATACTGAACTGCTGAACCATCTCTTTATCCCCAAAGTTAAGGTCTTTACAACTGTTCGCACACAGTTGTTATTTCTTCACAGTTACCGTGCTGTGAGAGACAAACATTTGTTCTCCTGTGTCACTCTTAGAAACAAAATTTGAAAGTACTAACATGCTCCACACAGAATATTTGGATTATTAGATATCAAATATTAAGAGTGACTTAATATTGCCAAAGTAGGATTACCCTGAAAAACTTTTAAATCTGGTTCTTTACTTTCTTTTCCTAGATGTCCTCATTCCAAGAAACTCTGTCCTATTGACATGCTGTGGGATAACACCAAATGTAAATGTGTTTTGCAAGACGAGACTCCACTGCCTGGGACAGAAGGTAAGGATAGGCGTAGTGAAGTACTAACCATACTGACAGAAGGGACACAGCATTAGCATGGCTGAGCATTCACTGTGACCACATGGATTAGCTACTTTTCTGTGGTTGTAACAAAATATTGTGACCGAAAGCAACTTCCAGAAGAAAAAGCATATTTTGACTCATGCTTTGAGGGTAACCCACCATAGTGGGGAAGGTATGTGAGCAGGCAGGCAGGGCATCAGGAGCAGGAAACTGACCGATCACATTTTTTTTTTTTTCGGTTTTTCGAGACAGGGTTTCTCTATATAGCCCTGGCTGTCCTGGAACTCACTTTGTAGACCAGGCTGGCCTCAAACTCAGAAATCTGCCTGCCTCTGCCTTCCGAATGCTGGGATTAAAGGCGTGTGCCACCACGCCCAGCTTGACCGATGACATTTCATCTGCACACAAGAAGCAAAGAAAAAACAGGAGCTGGGGTAAGGCCCGCCTCTAGCGACGTACTTCCTCCAGAAAGGCCTCGCCTCCTAAAGGTTCCATAACTTCCTCAAGACAACTGAGGATCAAGTGTCTCAATCAAGCCACAACATCCCACAATGTTCACAACAACTCATGATCATCCCTCTTTACAAGCACACAGTGTCTGTCCTGAGATAGCTAGTAATTTCCTCACTCTCACACAGATAATAGTGGCAGAAGTGGTTGGATTTTAGAACCTTCACTCTGCTGTTCTTTCTCAAAGAAAAGTACAAATTGGACAAAGCCCCCTAAAGCAGGTGTTATACTCTAATGAAAACTACTTTGGGGTAAAGCACATAGGTCATTTGGAACATAGTTTCTTTCAACTGCACTATTTGAAAGCAAGCCAATAATCTGGGGAAAAATAAAGGAATGAAGGAGGACACATGGAAACATTTGTCTATAACTGGAACACACCATGCTCCTGGGCTAAGCCACACAGGGAATTGCTAGCCTGTCATTCCATCTCCCAATCTGTTAAAGCTCTGAATCCTAGGATGAACATATGGCTGAACAAACATGATGGGTTTACTTTTTTTAAACTTTATTTCCACACGTGTGACATGGTTCCACTGAAAACTATCACAGGGAATCATGCAACATGAACCTTGCTTGTTTTAGACTCTGAACTCCTAGCAAGAATAGTAAGAATCCAGAGCCATGGAATCTGTCATACAGATGAAATGACAAACTCTTATTGCTCTTGTCCTCATGTTCTGGTTCTCAGTACCATTGTAAGAGCTCAAACTAGGATGGGAGGTAAAATATTTTTGATGTTATGTAGCCAAAGGCTCACACACACGTAGTTTGGACACAGACACAACAAAGCAAAGGGTGACAATTGAGGCAGCATGCTACAAGTAGCTGGGATACTTGTATGATTGGAGTGAAAGGCCCTAGTAAGCTTGTGCTGGAAGAGCCTCGGTGTGATCTTTTGGACAAATGAAAATCACCCCAATGCTTCAAGAAAGACAGTGGTAACACCCATTGGGATTGTAAAAAGATCCAGTCAGCAACCGTGTGGAAGTAAGTGAGTTGCTTTGAGCAGAACACAGGGCAGGGAACCTTTGGGGGGAGCTGTAACAGTGGTGGAGGTGAGGAAGGAGGGTGAGGATCGCTCAGTTACTTCTACTTCTCACCACTCCTAATTTCCTCATGTGCCAAAGTTCCCATCTGCTTCCCCGGTGGTCCCATTTTGCCCATGACACATTATTTTCTGTATACTAAATACCTTTTCTGCATACAAAGATATTGAGCTAAGTTCCTTGTCTACAGTCATCTATTCTCCAAATGAATGCAGTTGATGCAAGTCCAACTCATTTTCATTGCCGTAATGAATAAAACATAATAATAGTAGTGAATGGAACAAGGCTGAGGACAGGATGGATATACTGGTAATCCAGAGTTGATGTCCCTAGGTATGGACACCAATATAAAATACTTCGAGGTGTCAGCCCCAGTTAGTTGCTGTTTAACCTAATTCTCCTACATCCAGTGTCTGTTCCCTTTAACTTGCTAAGGACCTATGTTCTGCTTCTGCCACATACTGTGCTGAACTCCTCAGGATTGTGTTCCACCTAAACTACTGGGGGGGGGGGGGGCAGCATAGAGTTTTCTTGTGAGTCTCTGCTGCCACCTTGTGCTCAATATGAATCCTTGACTGTTTTTCAGTTACCAAGCCTTCCTTGTCTTTGCCTTCCATTGGCATTTGCCTCAGGGATTTATGTAGCTCATCTATGTCCTGGTCCTGAGATTCATGAGATTCAAAATGGACTTTTTGTCTAAATATGTGTCAATTAAAGATCAGTCAAAACCAGGAGACCGGATCATGAGAGATTGCCTTTTTGGATTGAGGTGGCAGGGGCGGAGGGTGGATAAGAGAGGGCTAAGAATGAGAATGGAAGTTTTTTAGAGTCAAGAACATGGAAGATCTTTTATATCCTGATGTAATATTTGGCCTTTTGTGTGTGGAGGAAGACTTTAATACTCTTAAAGCATGGCCAGGCATGGTGGCTCACATCTTTAATCACAGCATTGAGGAGCCAGAAACAGGTGGATCTCTATGAGTTCAAGGCCAGCCTGGTCTACATAGCAAGAACCAGGAATAGCCAGGGCTATATAATAAGACCTTGTCTCAAAAAAATAAATAAGTAAAAATAAAAATGCATTTAAAGCTTTGGTGGTGATTGGGATTAGGTTTGCATTTGATGGTCATCTGAGGGAGAGACTGAAGGGATGCATGCTGTGGTTGTGATGTGAGTGGCAGCCACTGACACAAGAAATACCAGGGACTGGGTAAATTGTGACCGAGGCAGTGTTATGGAGAAGAAAGGGCATGAACAAGGGACAGGGTGGAAACCCTGACCACACGATCTAGTGGACAATGGTGCCAGCCCCCAAATGAAGCCAACTGAACAAGAAGCAGGTTTGGGGAAGAGATATTCATTTTCTTCCAAAACCTGCATGAATGCCGAGATGAAAAGTGCATAGGCTTCCAAAATTTTCACCTTCTCCACTGATTGTTTGCTTTTTTTGTCCTTTTTGTTTTGGTTTGGTTTGGTTTGTTTGTTTGTTTGTTTGTTTGAGACAAGGTTTCTCTGTGTAGCCCTGGCTGTCCTGGAACTCACTCTGTAGACCAGGCTGGCCTCGAACTCAGAAATCTGCCTGCCTCTGCCTCCCAAGTGCTGGGATTAAAGGCGTGCGCCACCACCGCCCAGCTGATTTTTTGCTTTTGCTTTCTGTTGGACACAAACTCTTAGGAGTTCCAGTCTAGCCTTAAAATCAATATGTAGCAGAGGATGACCTTGGACTTTCAATCCTTCTGCCTCTACCTCTGGAGTGAGCACTAGAATTGCAGTCATGTGTCACCGCACCCAGTTTAGAAGCCACTAGAGATTGAGCCCAAAACTTCTCATGAACTCTAAGCAAGCATTCTCTACCCAGAAAGCCTCGCCTCCTAGCCTGTCTCTTACTCTTTTTGCAATGTATTTCAGTTCACCAATCGAGATCAGACCACAGTTCATAGCTACCTTTATATGTTTTATACAAGTGTGGTGATCTAAGATGAGGGAATGCATCATTAGTTATCTGGAAATTCTGAGGAAAACATTTCTACAGCACTAGTAGTTCTGGTTCCCACACTTTTAAAATACTGGAGAAGACTATATTCATACCTATAGGCAGCCTATATCTTGCTATATCTTGTCATTACTGGCTGGCTACATAGGATTATATATATTTTTAAAAAATAAATAAAAATGTGTATGAGTGTTTTTTTGCCTGCATTGCTTTTACATGGTGTGTATGAAATGCCCATGCAGGCAAGAAGGCAACAGCCACCCTCCACTCCCAACCCCCACCCCGAGATTTCAGTTATGGGCAGTTTTAAATTGCCATGTGGGTGTTAAGAACCAAACCTGAGTCCTCCGAAAGAGTAGGGAGTTTTCTTAACCCTTGAGCAATCTCTCCAGCATAGAAGTTTATACTTTAACTGGTCAGTCACCACCATAAACATCTGTCAGAAACATTCAGCGTATGGTATTTTTTAAATTTAAAACCTAAAAAAACACATGAGTTCTATGCTGATGTTATAAAATCACAGATGGATCTTTTTCACCCTGTGGAAATAGTAAAGGTTAAAAAACTTATAGACAAGGCGATTGAGAGGGTCCAAGTTATACTGGGAAGATGGGCAACTTGCAATTAATTTGGATCATCACTTTCCTGTTTCTTTTAGACCACTCTTCCCTCCAGGAACCTGCTCTCTGTGGACCACACATGACATTTGATGAACATCGCTGTGAGTGCGTCTGTAAAGCACCATGTCCGGGGGATCTCATTCAGCACCCGGAAAACTGCAGTTGCTTTGAATGCAAAGAAAGTCTGGAGAGTTGCTGCCAAAAGCACAAAATTTTTCACCCAGACACCTGCAGGTCAATGGTCTTTTCGCTTTCCCCTTAACTTGATTTACTGGTGACATTTAAAGGACACACTAATCTGATTTGTTGGGGCTCTTTTCTCTTAGGGTCCAAGCACACTCTTAAACAAAGAAAGAAAAAAAAAAGGAACACAGACGTTTGGCATCTAAGAAATATGTGGCTATATAGAGTAATGATTAAATTGTTTTGTTTCAAAACAGGGTCTCACGAATTACAGACCTGTACTGCCATGTCTGCCATTACACTATCATGAGCGGGGAATAAAAGAAGTCATTTAAACAACAGGGTTAAGGGAGCTCTCTGTCTCTCTCTCTCTCTCTCTGTCTCTCTCTCTTCTCTCTGTCTCTCTGTCTCTCTGTCTCTCTGTCTCTCTCTCCCCCTCTTTCTCTCTCTGTAGGCAAGAAACTTAAGGATGAAAAAAAAAAGAAACTTAAGGATGACTATAACCTTTGGAGGCCATTTATTAGGTTTTTATCGGTTTCAAAACCAACCCAAACTAACCACTGAGGTTTTCTTTAAAAAAAAAAAAATTAATTCAATTTGTCCCTCGACAATTTCATATACATATAAAATGTGTTCTAATTACCTTTACTCCTACACTCTCAACTCTAGCCTATTCCTGTCAACTCATTTCCTCCTTACTCATCTTTCCCATTGTTTTATGACCCAATAAATGCATCTGGGGCCATGTTTGTGAGCACAGGTTTGGAACTAGCTATCAGAGCTTGTTGGGCTCACCCACCAATAGGACCACAAATGAAGAAAGTGACTCCCTCATCTTCCAGATTCCACCAGTAGCCTACAGCTCATTGCCCTCACCCCAATGAGTTCCCCCCCGAAATGCATAATTAACTGTTGAAAAGTTTGTCCTTGTGTAGGCCTAGGGCACATCATCACAGCTGTGTGAGTTCCTGCTTGCAAAGTCTGCAGCATGCCTAGAAGATGGGTGTTTCCTCACCCTTCTCTCCATCTTCTGATTCTTACATTTTTCCCCAGCCCCTCTTCTGCTGTGCCCCCAAGTTTTACAGGAGGTGGTATCAACATCTTTGTTAGGGCTGAAACCTCAACCAGTAGAGTGCCCATGTAGAATATTGCATTGATACTTTACGTACAAGTCTGGACATTTTTCTTTGAGAAAAATGAAATGAAATCACAACTGCATGCTCTATTTGACGTTGATCCTTGCATCTAAAGTCTCATCTTCACTTTCTTTTGCAACAGCTGTGAGGACAGATGTCCTTTTCACACCAGAACATGTGCAAGTAGAAAGCCAGCCTGTGGAAAGCACTGGCGCTCTCCAAAGGAGACAAGGGCCCAGGGGCTCCACAGCCAAGAGAACCCTTGATTCAACTTCCTCCCAAGTTCCCCCATCCCTGCCATTTTAAACAGTACACTGCTTTGTCAAGTTGCTGTCATTGTTGCCCACCACCCCCCGCCCCCAGGTGTTAGAAAAATTGATTTGACCTAGTGTCATGGTAAAGCCACATTTCCATGCTATGGCAGCTGGGTGATTCCCCAGTTCACTGACAAATGACTTGTAGCTTCAGATGCCTCTGCACCATCAGCACTCAGAAAGAAAGGGGTCTGAGGAGCCCCTTGTTTTGATGAACAAGAAAAGGTTGCCTGAAACAGAGTAGTAGGTGCCACACAATTGATTCCTCAGGCCGGCAAAGTCCAAGGGCAATGCTTATGAGTTAGTGTGCTTCTTTCTTATACGGAATTTCATTTGTATGATCAGCACTGATACAATTCCCATTCTGCTTGTACTTTTTAGGTTTTTCTGAAGCACTGCCTGATGTTTTATATGTAAATGTATTTAAAGGAAATAAACACTGTTATGCAGCCCACAGAAGTCACCGTTATTTACTGTACTCTTCCTCCACATTTCATGCTAATGGGAAATATTTTTAAGACCAAAGGGAAGCTAGAAGTGGGAGGTTCAGGGAACACATAAATAGACTAAAACTAGACCTTGGTTTTGGGAAGCCAAGGCAGATCTCCAAGCGGGTTTATCATTCTAAAGGGTAACACGGGTTCTGGGAAGCACTCTGTGGTGTGTGAATAAACTGAACACATTGAACTTGACCATCCTCCTTTTATGGACAGGAGCCTAACGATGTTAATATCTCCCCACCACCTGGGATTTGAAAAAAAGAACCGTGTGTGTGTGTGTGTGTGTGTGTGTGTGTGTGTGTGTGTGTGTGTATTGCTTGTATGTATGATTGTGCACCTGTAAGACCCAAAAAGCCTTATGTCCAGGATGTCCTACTCACAGAGACGCCGAGATGGAGATCGTGCAAACCGCAAGAGGTTTATTGATCCAGCATGCTGGGGTCGTCCTGAAATCCAGATAGAAGTAACCACGAATAGCTAAAGCACATACCTTTTATACATGTTTTAGAGCAGTTCTCAGTCACAGTTTAGGGCTGACAGTTTATCATTGGTTAACCTTTAACCACCATTAAGGGGGCAGACTTAAGGACTGGAGACATTGTGTGGGCCATTCTCAATAATCATAGGACTATCCCTTAGTGAGTAAACTTACGGATTGGAGGTCAACTCTGGGAAAAGAACATCTTGACATTTACTTAACTTTTTACAACCATGGTCATTTTGAGCTACCACAAATCTTACACACCATGTGCATGTATGTTGTGTGCCCTTGGAGGCCAAAAGAGGGTGCCAGATCCCCTGACATTGGAGTTGCATATGCTTGTGAGCCACCAGGTTGGTGCTGGGAATTGAACCCAGGTCCTCTGGAAAAAAAAGCACTCAGTGCTCTTAATAGCTAAGCCTTTCTCCAGCCCCTTGCTCTTCAAGTCTTTGAGTGTTTGTGGCTTCCTCAGAAAGCCTGTGCCCCTTCCCTCCAGTGTTTCTTTTTCTTTTTCTTTTTTTTTTTTTAGATATTTTCTTCAATTACATTTCAAATACTATCCCAAAAGTCCCCTATACCGCCCCCCCACCCTGCTCCTCAACTCACCCACTCCCACTTCTTGGCCCTGTCATTCCTCCTGTACTAGGGCATATAAAGTTTGTAAGACCTAGGGGCCTCTCTTCCCAATGACGGCCAACTAGGCCATCTTCTGCTACATATGCAGCTAGAGACACGAGCTCAGGGGGTACTGGTTAGTTCATATTGTTGTTCCACCTATAGGGTTGCAGACCCCTTTAGTTCCTTGGGTACTTTCTCTAGCTCCTCCATTGGAGGCCCTGTGTTCCATCCAATAGATGACTGTGAGCATCCACTTCTGTATTTGCCAGGCACTGGCATAGCATCACAAGAGACAGCTATATCAGAGTCCTGTCAGCAAAATCTTGCTGGCATATGCAATAGTGTCTGGGTTTAGTAGCTGTTTATGGGATGGATCCCCAGGTGGGGCAGGCTCTGGATGGTCCTTTCTTCTGTCTCAGCTCCAAACTTTGTCTCTGTAATTCCCACCATGGGAATTTTGTTCCCCAATTCTAAGGAGGAACAAAGTATCCATACTTTGGTCTTCCTTCTTCTTGAGTTTCATGTGTTTTGCAAATTGTATCTTGGGTATTCTTAAGTTTCTGGGCTAATATCCACTTCCTCAGAAAATTGGACATAGTACTACCGAAGGATCCAGCAATTCCTCTCCTGGGTATATACCCAGAAGATGCTTTAACATGTAATAAGGACACATGCTTCTCTATGTTCATAGCAGCCTTATTTATAATAGCCAGAAGCTGGAAAGAACCCAGATGTCCCTCAACAGAGAAATGGGTTCAGAAACTGTGGTACATTTACACAGTGGAATACTACTCAGCTATTAAAAAAAATAAATTTATGAAATTCTTAGGCAAATGGGTGGACCTGGAGGATATCATCATGAGTGAGGTACCCAAATCACAAAAGAACTCATATGATATGTCCTCTGGTGTTTCTAAGAGTATTCACCATCCAGTCTCATCTGCATGTCAACTCGAGTAGCAGCAGGATTCTTCTGTTTCCATAGCTGCCCTGAAGGGAGTACAAGGCCTTTTCTTTTTTTCTTCTCTGTCCATTCAAAGAAGTGCCCAGGGCTGATGAGATGGCTCAGTGAGTAAGAGCACTGACTGCTAAGAGCTCTTCTAAAGGTCCTGAGTTCAAATCCCAGCAACCACCCATAATGAGATCTGATGCTCTCTCCTGATGTGTCTAAAGACAGCTATAGTGAGTGGAGTTCAATTCCCAGCCACCACGTGAGGGTTCACAATCATCTGTACAGCTACAGTGTACTCATATATATAAAAATAAATAAATCTGAAGAAGAAGAAGAAGAAGAAGAAGAAGAAGAAGAAGAAGAAGAAGAAGAAGAAGAAGAAGAAGAAGAAGAAGAAGAAGTGGTGCCCGTACATAGAGTTCATTTGTGGCATAGATTTTACTGAAATTTTGGCTCATTAGAGGGAATTAAATAGCAGTATTACTTATGAAACAACTTAAATTGATCTCAGCACTGTGCATACATATGACAGGGGACAGCTCCACACAGATTCTATTATGGCAGTTACCACAGAATTGTGTAAATACTTGTGTTTATATCTGACCTTCTATTCTTCCATGACCCTTTTAGGATTGGAGAATTTCCTGAACAGAGGATGTGACCCAAATTTCTAAGGTCAGACCACCCTGGAGCAGGACAGTCACAAAGAAAAAGATAATGATAAAAAAAATATAACCCCATGGTGATATTGTTGGATCCTGGCCTAAATCCCTACCCTTCCTCTTTACATTTGCTAAGCAGTTCCTCCGTTCTCCTTTTGTTTGTTTGTCTGAAGCCTGTAGATTGGGCCTTCCAATACTTTTTGGCTTTATTTCTGGTCCTCCCTTTTTTTCTTAGCCTAGCTTTGGGACTGTTGTTGGAGTAGTTCCATGAAACATCTGCTGATCTCCAAACAATGAATGTTGCAAAAAGAGAAAGAGTGTATTCACAAAGTGGCAGAGAAACGTGGAAGCCTGAGACTTAAATTTCACACCTGTCTTCCAGAGGAGAGAGGCTCGGGAATATTTATGGGATAAAGAAGCAGGCTGAAAGGTGATCAGAGGGGACACATCCAATGCTTTATGAATATGTAATTAATCTTTAGAGCTTTCCATAGGACCCGTGCACACAAAACGACAGTCTTAGCAAATCTGTGATGTTCCCAGGATCTGTGGATGAAGTTTTCACACAAATGTTCTGCATCAAAAGGTTACACACTTCTGACATCTGCACAGACCCAAGGAACTACTAGGATGGTAGAACAGAAATCCCTGAGAAGTGCCCTAGGCAACTGTTCCCATCACAGGTCAGAGCTTTGTCTACAGCAGAGCAAGTGGGGAATAATAACGTACTAGGGTGTATGCCTTCCCAAACTAGTGATTTTTATAGTCAACTGAAAACAGGCAGTGTGAGGGCTCAAGCTGTGTTTTACGTTGAAATTCCCATGCTTAGGGGATCTATAAAACAAAAATGCCTTTAACCTGTAGGTCCCACTTGCCCAAGGACAGACAGCTTCCTGGAATGATGGGGGGCTATTCATGTAAGATTTAAAGGCAAGGGTTTTCCTCTCAGTAAACAAGGTTGGTTGCCCCAACTGCACAGGATGTGGTTGATCACACAAAGGTGGCAGGTATGGAGATAGGAAGTATGTCGGGATGTATGCTCTCCCCTGACTGGACCAAAGTGGGAAATACATAGCCTTGTGCAGTTTACCTTTATACTACCCGATGAACGTGATTCAGCACCATTCTCTGGGAACCCCAGGTATGGACCTGGCCAGTGTCCATTGTCCTTTCCAACACTGAATAATGCTTTGCTTCAAATCTGGTTCAAAAATGGGGTAGTGGTCTTATTCTTGCCCGTTGGGATTAACAGTAGCTGAAAGCAAGGGATCCAGATTGTTTACCTGGGTTTTCCCCTGGATTTCAGAAGTAGTCCCACTCTGCTCTTACTGTCCTTGCTCTTGACACTCCCTGCTAGGGGCCCAGTCACTCCTCTCCTGCTGCATGCTTGTACTTGCTCTCTGTGAGTGCAGTGCTGATGTGGCTCCCTTATAGTGTTATTTTTTTAAGTCATATCTCTGAGAGGGCTCTCAAGCGGGTAGGCTTGGTAAGTGTACTTGGTGTTCAGTTCCCTACCTTGGCATTGCATTTACTTCCTCCTGCTCCACACCCCTCCAGGGTATTTGGTGAAGCTCCCCTGATGAGTGAGTCAATTACTCTGCTCATTCAGTTTTCTAAAATGGATTTTCAGATTTTACTTTATGAGTGTTTTACCTGCACATATGTATGTATGTATGTATATATGTATACTTCATATATGCCCAGTGCCCAAAGAGGACAGAAGAGGGTGTTGGGTCCCCTGGAATTGGAGTTAGAGACAGTTGTTAATTGCCATGTGGGCACTAGAAACTGAACCCGGGTCCACTGGAACAACAAATGCTCTTAATCATGGAGCCATCTCTCCAGCCCTCAGCTCATTCCTGACAAGCTAGAAAGAGAGGAACAAAGACACAAAGTTTAAGGATGAGTTCTCTTGCTTCCCCATGGCTGGTCAGGATGGAGCTGGTCCTCCTGGAGGGTTTGTTCTAGTCATTTTTGTCATTCCTGTGACCAAAACTAAAATGCCTTTCACAAAGGCAAATATGGGAGAAAATGAGGGACCTGTCTGGCTCCATTTTGAATGCAGAAGCCATTATGCTGTATTGTTAAAAATAAGTTTCTGTCTCTGTCTCCTGGAACCTGTCATGACCTAACCATGACCTTACATGTTTTGGGGGCACACCCAAACCCTTCCTAATCCTCCCGAATCACATGGTGATAGCTGTGAGATTTTTAAAAATCTGTTTGTTCATTTTTTTTTTTTTTTGAGATTTTCATGTACCTCCTTACTGCTCCATCGTGTTCGGAAAACGTGCTTTGCAACTACCGATGATCTTAGTTCTTAAAAGGGTCCTAAGAAATGGACTCAGGGCTGTTCTCTTTAACCCAACAGAGGATGCAGTCGCTGACCAGCTCTCTGGTGCACCCCCCAATAAAAAACAAACTTGCTTCAAATGTGGCTGGAAATGGTGGTAGTGCTCTCCTGCTTGCCTGGCAGGATTAACACAAGGTATATTTTGACTCATACTTTCAGGATCCAGTCCACTATGGTGGGGAAGTCATGGTGGCAGGAGCATGAGGCTCCTTCCTGGTGATGAGCAGGAGCATGAGGTCGCATCAAGCCTGCAGCCCGGAAGCAAAGAGGGATGCATGCGGTGCTCAGCTACTTTACTCCTGTTAATTCAGTTCATGAGCTGAGCCTATGGGATGGTGCTGCCAGCATTTGGAGTTGGTCTCTCTGACTCTAGGGAACCTCTCTGAAAACACCCTCTCCTCCATGCCCAGGTGATTCCAGATCCATCAAGTTCATAATTAAGGTTACTGGTCATAAGGTAGAATAGCTTGGTGTATTGTTTTTATTTGAGTTCATTAGTCACAGTACAGGAATATTTGTCATACCAATAACTTTTGAACATTATCTGAAAATGCTCAACTGGTCAAAAAAATTAAAATATGGTAGGGGACCTCCCAGAGCATAAAACGAACTGCAAATGACAACAACACACAATGTCCCTGATTATGTAAGCCACAGGGCCAGAGAGATGCCATAGCACAGGTCATAAATCCGTGACCAAAACAATGTGGTGGCAAGCTCTTTAGAGATAGACACAACTGGGCAGCATAATGATAAGCATTGAAATACTGTCTGAGACACTTGGTACAAGGGCGTGGTGGAAACAGTACACTTTAAGGCACTTGCAGCATTTCACAGGACAGTAAAAAAATGTGAATTTAACAGTACTGGAATTTTGTATAAAAACAAACCTTTGGATAAGTAAACTCTTAGTAAAGAATTATGTAATAAACAACAATCATTTCACCAATCTTATGATCAGTGAAGAAAAATTCTCTAAAACTAATGTCAAGAGTCACTTTACACAATGCATTCTGCTTAGACTGGGATAGATGACAGGGAACCCTGGATTATTTCAATGTCACAACTCTTGATAAGAGCTTTGTGGAGGACCAGTTCTCAAAATATTTACCAAATGACAATTATCAATTCTAATATTTGATTTTTGTAATAATTTAATAAATAACCAGCCTGTGCTTACTTTATCACTGATGCTATTTGATCTAAAACAGAGGCTTGTAAGAAAAAACCCACTATCCAGTTTTGGAATCCGCTTGTAGGTGATGTTCTATTTAAACACATTGTATCATTATATGCTTATTTGCTGCTTTTGGTTTTATATCAACAGAATTGATTAATTATAACAGAAACTGATAATCCACAGTGTTTCAAATGTGTGCTTCATGGTCCCTTTCAGAAACAGTCAATATACATTGTAAAGTAGTCTCTATTTTATCAAGTATCAACTATCAATAAATAGTAAGAATGAGAATTTTTTTTTTGAATCCCTACCCCCCCCCCGGAGAAAAAAAGAGATTACCTACCCTGAATAGGCTGTTCCAATAAGCTGGGATTACTCTCTTTTTGTCGTTCTGTAAGTATAGAAATTATGCAATGGAATGAAACTAAGGAAAAACATGTTGATGGTCCCTGTTTCTCTACTCTGTTACTTCCTCAGCTCACTCTACACATGGAAGGAGAACTATATACTCTCCTTCAAGTCTCTTACTGACCAGCCATAGCCCTCTTAGGCATAATTGGAATTAGGCTGCCAGCCTCGGTGACTGCTACAGGTTTGGCTGCAGGAAGCCTAGGTCACAGTCTATATCTATCTCAGCAGATCCTGGCTCTACGATTGCTCCAAACCCAGCTCACTTCTCTGGCCTCAGTGGTCCTACAAAATCAAAGGACCCTCAACTTGCTAACCATGGAAGGGGGAGGCTCTTGCCTCTTCTTTAAAGAAGAATGCCATTACTATGCAAATTATTCTAGGAAGGTGGAAGAAAGGATTAAAGAGTTACATGAGGTGGAAAGTACTGGATAACCTCCAGTGATGGCCTCTTGCAGAACTCTTATTTTGGTCATCATTGGACTCCTGGCTCTTACACTTCTTTGGCCCACTTATTTCCATGTTTCTTGTAATAATGATTGCCCACAGTCTCTTCAACAGGTTCTTTCAGGAAAGAATTAACAAAGGTAGCTGATGGTTGGTCAAGCAGATGCTTCTGACAGAAGTTCCCCAAGGCCTCTTACCACAGCTAGCCTTGTTTGAAGCATAATTCCAGACTACTTCAAGGCTAGCCCCCGAGAGCCCCACGGAACCTGAGCATTGAGCAAAACATCAGATGTTTCTGTCTCGTTCCTGACTTCCTTCTCAGCTTCTTGACGGGCATTCCAGGCTTCCTGGGCCCTGACATGGATGCCCCAATTTTCAGCAGAAAGTAGTTATAGAAGATATTACTTTGCCCCTTATCATCAACAAGGGGCAGGAGTGTTAAGTCTCAAACCAAGGACAAGTGTCACTCAGTACCTGTGACTCCTACCTATACGCCTCACCCTATCCCCTCCCCCCAAATCTCCCCTTTCCAGGAACTGGGCTTCTGCTTTTCTTCTCCTAGCCTGATCCCTATGTAACTCAGCCATTGTGGTTATGCAGGTCTCCTGGCCTGGGCTGCTTTTCTTGGCAGGCAACTCCTCTCTTGCTTTCTCCTTCCTCTCTCCTCTCTTGGTCGGGTTTTGTCTGCCAGCCATGTTCAGCCTGGACTCTTCCCTCTGCCTGCTTTCTCCCTTGAATCTAAAATAAAATAAAATAAAATATCTCTATACTTGTGGCGTCCAAGAGGCATAGAACAAGAGATGTAGGCCTGTCCCTAAATAACTCACTTATACCACCTCTTCTAAAGCCCAGAGAACATTGAACACAAGGGTCAGGAAGCACATAAGAGCTAGAAGATAGGGTTAAGGGCTGCAAAATGACATTCTCCAGACTTAGTAGAACCATTTCAATCATTAACTCACAGAACTATAGTTACTGTTACTAAGACTGTGCAAGACAATCAGTCAAGGAAGGGGTGGGGACTCACAGGACCATACTTTATCTCTGAGCTATTGGTGTAAGATTTGTGGTAGCTCAAAATGACCACGGTTGTAAAAAGTTAAGTAAATGTGTTCTTTTCCCAGAATTTGCCTTACTGCAAGGTATGCCAAGAGATAGTTCTCCGATTGTATAGAAAAGCCCACACAATGTCTCCAGTTCTTAAGTCTGCCCCTTAATGTTGCTAAAGGTTAACCAATGATAAACTACCCCCCCCCATGTATAAAAGGTGTGAGCTTTAGCTACTCGGGGTTGCTTCTATCCCAACTTCAGAACAACTCCAGCATGCTGGATTAATAAACCTCTTGCTTTTTACATTGATCTCCGTCTCTGTGAGTGGGACATCGCAGATGTAAGGCTTTTCAGGTTATTAATACGTTCTGGGAGAGGGGCAATCACTATCTCTAGTTGTGTATCTAATCCTGAACACAACAGACTCCAAGGCTAGCTCCAAATCCACGGTCACACACATGATACTAGTTAGTTTCAGCAGATCACAAAACAAAATCAATAAACCTAATTTTGTGTGTGTGTGTGTGTGTGTGTGTGTGTGCACTTGGTGCACATAAATACATGTTGGGATGGTACTGCCAGCCGTCGGACTGAATCTTCATACCTTAGTTAAATAAATTTAAAATCTCTTTCATAGACATGCTTAAAATTTTCTCCCCTGGATGATTCTAGACGTTGTCAAGTTGACAATAATTATTAACCATCACAAATCCACTCTTTGCCAACTTGACACCCACACATGTCACTTTTAAGTAATAATCTGCTCTTTAACCTTATGTGCTCATGGCCACCTCATGATCCGAAGTGCATTGAATTCAACTGCAAAGCCCATAGTCTTAAACAGTTTCATTACAGAGGTGATGTGAAAATGGAACCCCAGCACCAGGAATGAGAAATCCTCTTTTGCAGTGTTGGTCATGGTTGTCAAAGATACTCCCCAAATACTACAGGCTATTGTTATTGTCCCTCGTTGCCCCCATCCCCTGAAGTGAATGTTAAGTTCCCAGTGTAAAGGATACCATGGACTTCAGACACAGGGCTCAGGGGACCTGACCTGGGTCTGACCTGAATGCCTCTTCCCTGAAGACTAGCTTTGATGATACCAGAAGAAACCATGCATCTTCCAAAGGAGGAAAACAACCGATAGTCCTACCCGGCTATGGCACTTAGGAATTACAACAGTAACCAGGATGCTCTAAAAACTCTAAGGGTGCAGTTGTGGCACCTTGTATCTTAGCAATAACCAACAGCTTTTTAACTGGACTTAAGCACCAAGCTTAAGGGAAATCATGCCTGCTAGTGGAAACCTAGCCAAGCTAGCTCTGAGTAGTTGTCTGGTGAGACCATAGATCTTGTAAGATAGCCTACAACTTCCTCTTTACTAAACTAGTATAATTCCTAACAGTATTCTAAATACATATGCTAATACCCACAGATAAGTGGAGCTCTCAGCCTTCAACTTTTCAGAGAAATGCCTCTTTGCAATGGACAGAGACCATTACAGAAACCACAACTGATAACAAGGTAGAGGCAAGTGACTGTGGGGTGCCCAGCCCCAAATGATCCATATAAAACACAACTTCTGCACCCAAGGCTGAGGGATAACTGTTGAAGAGAGGACAAAAAGACTGTAAGAGCCAGAGGAATAGGATGTCTTCTGTGAGACTTTGTCTTCTAGAAATGTCAGGGAAGCTACAGGTATGAAATCTCAATAACATAGCTACCTAAACAAAACCTGAATAAGGAGCACAACTACAGACATGCTAAGGTGGAAGGGCTAAAGCTAATAAAACTCAGTCTGAGACAAAGAACTACAAGTAACTAAGGAATGCTGAGAGCAGTAGAAGAGAGCCATCCTCTGGGAAGAGCCCTCCAATTGGCTAATACCAAGTGGTCAGCCCCGAAATCAAATACATTCAAGTAACGTTATATAAACAGGATGGAGTTATATATTTAGGGATATAGGTAGATAGATAAATAGAGAGATACATAGATAAATAGGAAATAAGTAGGCTGGTAGCTAGCTAGCTAGATGATAGGTAGATAGATATAGATAGATAGAAAGATAGATAATAGTAGGTAGATAGATATCGATATTGATATCGATATAGATATAGAAAAAGATGAGAGGCCAAACGTTCGAGGGTGGTGCTGTGAGAGACTGGGGAGAGGAAAAGGAATATGATGTAATTATACTTTTTCAAAAATAAACAACAAACAAACAAACAACAACAATAATAAAAACAGAGTTTCTTTTGAGATTGAAGCAATGTCTTAACTGTGAACCCCTACGAAATCAAAAACAAACTGCACACTTCCAGTATAGTGGCATGCAGTAAATGTTCCCATTCCAGAAAGGCAGAACTGGAGGCATAGGAAGGAAATAACAGAACAGATCAAAGAAAGACCAAAGCTCATCAGATCAAACCCTGAATCCCACAGCTCCATGAAGGGTATCTGTGACGGAATCATATGGGCGCCGAAGGGCTTAGACAGTTTTGCTACCCCAGCTGTACTATCTACAGCATATATCATCCTTTCCTTTGCTGCTTCTACTCCGTGTATGCCTCTTTTTCCTGTGGCCATCACTGACACCCTGGGGTTTCCATTGCATCTTAAGCTTCTCTTTCCCAGCTTCACAAACTTGTTCTTCAGAGCCTCTTCGCAGGGAATACCTTGACATGTATGTCAGCTTTGTTGGCTTTCTGAAATCTTGGCACTAAGCCTCCATGACCCGCACCCCCACCAGTCTGCATCTTTTCTTTCCATAATCCCAGCATCATGTGGGTGATGTTACCAAGTCCTGCTGCCTGCTTGACATAGAGGCTGGTCCTCTGGATCCCAGTTTGCAGTAGCTTCTCTGTGCTGACCCTGGGAAACCTCTTCCCTAGATGCTTGTTTTGGACAAGGGAACTTCCTTAGTGGCATCCTCCCTGTTGACCAGTGGTTCTCAACCTTCCTAATGCTGTGACCTTTAATACAGTTCCTCACGTTGTGGTGAACACCAACCATAAAATTATTTTATTGTTGCTTCATATCTATAATTTTGCTACTGTTGTGAACCATAATGACATGTAGGATATCTGATATGTGACCCCCTTGAAAGGGTCCTTCAACTTCCCAAGGAGTCATGATCCACAAATTGAGAACCGTTGCTTTAGACTCTCCTTTTAAATGAATTTGAGTTTTCATAAGATGAAGTCTTCCATGGGTAGTGTTTTACCCTCAGGTGTCTTTCCTGTTGTCCCAACGAAGAGCAAAAGGTTTGTTTTTAATATCATGTCTGTCTTTAACAATTACAGTTACTTTCTCAGCATCTCCTCATCTGTAAAGTACTAACTCTCCTTGTCAAATTGCACACCTTCATGCACTTTTAATCCACGTGTTGCTTTCTTTCACTGTGGACCTGGATAAGAGTAGGGAGCAGTGAACGTGCCCCACAGTCTTAGTCTCATCCCATCTTGAGCTTCCCTCTACCAAAGAAGTTAGTTCATTACTTTTTAATTCAGCCTTACCAGAGTTTTCTGAATACCTGCAGAACACAGCCAAACTCTGTCCAAAACATAACATGAATTTCCTGCATTAGGTGACATGACAGAGACATAGCTCTGTGCTGTCACCGGAAGCAACCTAAGGAGTTTCCCCTAATCTTTGGCTCAGTTCAAACAGGTTCCTTAGCTGTGAAACAGAAAACAATTTCCAGGTGAAACTGCATGAGGTAAAGCTGGAGTTTCCATTTCAATATAGATTTTCAGCAGTAGGGTTAAAAGAAGGAAAGAAATGCGTGAGAAGAATGTATGACACACCCGAGAGCATGGGTGTGGGCTTCTCTAAGAAACTCGTTGTCCATTGTCTTTATTAACAGTCACGTATAGGATTTGGGTGGTTTTGAAGCTAAGAATTTCAAAGGTTTGCTAAGGAAGATCACAGGGTGGCTCCCAAATGGCCTGGGTCAGTGTTACAATGACAAGGTGAACTGTAGATGACAGGAATGAAGAACTTCATCTTTACTGTAGACAAGATGAGTAGTCTTACTTCAGAGTCCCAGAAAACGTCTAGGGAAAGGAATAGGGCTTCCCTCGAGGTAGTATGCATGTAGTTTTTAAGCCTGATTTTTTTTTTGCTATTTTAACACATAATATCCACACAAGAAAGGGATATTATCCCTGTGTCAGTATCTTCTCATCAGATATTAATTGTGCTACAATTCTCTTTTGCTTTTGAGACAGGGTCTTATTATCAAACTTGAAGGTCATAACCTATACGCAAGTCAGGCCTGGCCACCTGTCCTCAATATGCCAATTAAAAGGACCAAAGAAAAAGTGGAAAATTAGCTGGGCAGGTTGGTGCATGTCTGTAATCTCAGCTCTCGGGAGGAAGAGGCAGGCAAATAGATCTATGTGAATTCAAGAGCAGCCTGGTCTACAAAGTGAGTTCTGGGTCAGCCAGGGCAACACAGAAAGAAACCCTATTATGAAAAACAACAACAACAACAAAGTAGAGAGTTAAAAAGGGAGATGTATTCAATGTGGCCACAACAAGGAAGAGAGACAAAGAGGTTAGCAAACCCCTCAGATCAGTCTTCATCTTCTGGGTTGTGAGGTGAGATCAAAGTTTAAATGGAGGACCCTGGATATGCACATCTAAGCAGTCCTGCTCTAAGCCTGGTTTTGTTCACTCACCGTTGTCTGGATTCCAGGCTTGTCCTGTAAAATGGTCTGATAAACGTGCTAGAACAATGTGAAATCTCTTTCTGGAAAACAATTTACCCCTCTGGCTGGCTCTCTCTGTTTCTCCTAGCTTAAGATTTCTGGGGAAATTTCCATTTTTTTTGGCCTATTATTTTAACAGTCTGATAGTCCAACTGGGTCTCTTCAGAATATTTTCATTTCTGCCAGGCCAGTTACAGTCTCAATGAGTTCTAACTGGCCTGGAATGTGCTATGTAGGCTCACCTCCAACTCACAGAGAGCTACATCTTTTTTGCCTTTGCCTCCAGAGTCCTGGGAGCTAAAGGTATGTGCCACCACATCTGGCTGTGCTGGGACTCTTGGTGCTCAGATGGAGGAAGGCTCCAAGCAGACTCCAGCTCCTTCCGCTTCTCATTTTCCCGTAAGTTTTCCTGTCTTTCTGCACTGCCTTAGAATTCCCTCTAGATTAGTTCTCGATAAGACTTTTCCCTTCTGAAACCCTTCAAGCCAGCTCTCCAGCGTCTCGGAACTCTTATCTTCCAAGCTACCGCCGGAATGGTCTATTAGGTTCTGCTTACAGTGTCCTAGGGCTTTTCAATGGTGCAAGCACCACCTTTGGTTCAGATTCCCCACTGTAATGGTTCCATTTCCAAGTACCAATTTTCTGCATTTGTTATATTTCTCACTGCTGTGAGAAAAGGACAGCAGCAACTTAAGGGAGGGATTGCTTTGACTCCCTTCGTTTTTAATGGTATGCAGCTTCAACTTTACCAGGATAATCAAGTGTGGTGTTTTGCTTGTGGTGCTGGGGATCAAAGCCAACTCCTTGGGCATGCTAGGCATGGCATTGCTGAATTATTTCCCTCTCCAGCCCCATGTTTTAAAAGTGCTTAATTAATAACTTGTTCACATTTTCTAATTGGTTATTTACTACCAGTTGATGTTTGTTTTGACATACTTTTCTCAAAAACTTTTATTTTGAGTTTTTCCCTATTTATCTATTATTTTAATGGCACTTGGAGTGGATTCAATTTCCCTTGCTACATGTCTGTGTGTCTTTCTTAATAGTTCATCTATCCTAATACTTTGGAATTTCCCTGAGAGCTATCACATGCTTCTCTCACCTCCATGAGAATATGTCTGTGAGATATAGACCTCACCAGCAGTGACAATGGCATACTGAAGATCACTTTGTAAGTAGCTCAATTCTGTTAGTAAGGGTTTATCTCTAGGCAGGCATCAACTGTTGCAATGAAGTTTTTCATATCCATTTTCAAGTTGGGGGGTGGAGGTGAGTGTCAGGCAAGCTATCCGTTTCTGTGTGCTGTGTAACAAACTTCATTGAAACTTTGTATCTTCAGTCAAAAATGACTTTCTCGAGATGATAATAATGGTGGTGATTATTATTATTATTATTGTTGTTGTTGTTATTCCTGATTATGTTGGTTGATCAAGATTGGCTACATGGTTATATTGTTCCACACAGCTCAGGAAGCCATACCATCAAAGTAGAACTCAAGGTAAGATGGAATGGCCAACATGAGTCTCATTCTTCCAAGTCTTTCTCTATGTGGCTGTTCTCATTTAACATCTTGCCTAGGCTTCTTCACATAAATAACCATAAGCTTTCAAGAGGAAAGGTTACAACAGGGCATGGCCCAGTGTGTAAACATTTATGAAGCATTTGCTGCATCTCGTTTGCTGAGGATATCATTAGTGAAGCAAGCCACATGGCCAAACCCCAGACTCAATGTGGGAGGGATTAAATACAGGTTATCAGTTGATGGGTCATTTATTGAAGGCCACCAATGTAAAAATTTCTCACAAAGCTAGTACTTGTCCCTAGCCACACATGGATTCTGCCAGTATTTATTATTCTACAGGAGCTAATCCCTGGTCCATGTTTCACTTCCACTTGCTATGTCCAGGGCCGAGGTAGCTTTTCATTTTGATTAACAGTTTGCAATTTTGATTCTGCATCTCTTTGGTTCTACCTGTCTCATTTATATTATATCTGAATTTTTCGATTTGAAGCAGAACAAGGAAGAGTGTCACAAAATAATGATTGAAAAACGTCATCATTGCTGGAAATCTGGGTCAGCATCGAGTACATTTTCTTCAGCAATTTTTCTTAAGCATTCGACCAGTTTGTTCTAACTCTTACTAACAATGCCAGTATTCTGGCTACATCTCTTCCCTTTCTCTTTCTTGTATAATTGCACAAAAATATCTATTGAACAGTCAACATCTGCCTCTGTATCTTTACTCACTTCTTTTCTTGAAAGGATCTTGCTCTCAACTTTTATGGACACCCCTACTTCTTGTTTCATAAGTGTTGGTAGATAGAAACACTTTTTTCTCTGAAGTTCCCAGCCTTTTCCCACATATTTCTCTTACAGCACTTAGCAATTCCTTTTCTCATAGACAGTTTCATATGCTTCAGTTTCATCTTGGTTTGGAAATAGTACTCTTGCCAAATTTTCTCTTTGTGTGCTTTGCATATAGATAGCCAGCTTTCACTACATGTGTGATGCCTCCCACTCTAAAATTATCCAAGGAAGCTTATTTACATATGAATTTGCAAAGAACTAGATTTCAAGAGAAGGTGCTGGCTACTTTATTTGACATCTTTTCTTTTTAGGCTGTTTGATAGTCCAACTGGCATTGGCTGCCTTAATACCTTATCATCAGTACATCTAGCATATCAATATTTTAGTCAAATTCTAGAGGCTTCCAAGAATGTTCTCTAAAGCAGTGGTTCTTAACCTTCCTAATGCCTATTAACACAGTTCCTCACGGTGTGATGACCCCAACCATAAAATTTTTTTCTTTGCTACTTCATGTAATTTTGCTACTGCTATGAATCGTAATGTAAATACCTCCTATATAGGATACCTCAAAGGGGCCGAGACACACAGGTTGAGAGTCTTTGCTCTGAAGTCTTTGCTTTGAAGTCATTCAGGCAGAATACTACAATTCAAATCTACTACAACTTTTTTGTTTTGTTTTGTTTTGTTTTGTTTTGTTTTTCGAGACAGGGTTTCTCTGTGTAGCCCTGGTTGCTCTGGAACATACTCTGTAGATCAGGCTGGCCTCGAACTCAGAAATCTGCCTGCCTCTGCCTCCCGAGTGCTGGGAGTAAAAGGTGTGCGCCACCACTGCCCGGCACAACTTTTTCTTTTCTTTTTTTTCTTTCTTCCTTTTATTTATTTATTTATTTATTTATTTATTTTAAGTTTTAGAAAATACCCTTAACTTTAGCACAAGCTTCAAGCGGATGCCAGTCATGGTGATGGTGCTGTTGCTTAGAAAACAATTTCTTCTAGAAAATGCAGGAATGGTCATGCTGGGGAAACTGCAGGTACCAACTGTAAAGGGCAGGTGACTATTACAACAGTCGCAGAGATTCTGTCTTCTTGGCCAAGAACAATCTGGCTCCAGACCGCAAGACAGTTTTGGCTGAGGACTGCAACAGCTTGAGCGGGAGCATTTCAGGTTATACCTAAGATTCCCTGGTACACCCCCACACCCCCGCACGCACACACACACCCCGGACTAGAGTTGTAAGACAAAATACAAACTCTGAACTTTTAAAAGGAAAGTCCTCAATCTTTGGGACACGCACAGATATGTAGATCTAAGATTCAAAGTTCATAGTTTAGTTTTGGCTTGCTGTGATTTTTCTTTATTTGTGTACTTTTATGCATTGCATTTAGCAATCCTGCCAGAATAACAAGAATCAACGTAGTTGGTTTGGCCGTGGTACCATACTGACTAGAAAACGCCCTGACCTTGATTTCCCCGCCCCCTACCCCCGCCCTTCCTCTTATCTCCGCCCTCTCCGAATTCCCGCTCCTCCCCCCCCCCCCCCCCCCCCCCCCCCCCCCCCCCCCCCCCCCCGCCCCGGCCGGTCTCTCTCTAACCGGAAGGAGGCGGGGAGAGAGCGGGCTTCCTGAAAAGAGATGCAGTAACTAGGCAACCAGGGCACTTACGCCCGGGACCTTCCGCAGCTCTTAGGAGACGTGCTCCTGCGCTCGCTGACGCTACAATCCCGCGCTAGAGACTTGGGCACGACTGGGCGTCTCTCTTCTACGTAATTCAGAACCTCTGTGCGATTGGCTATCATGGGGGCGCGGCGCTCAGGTCGCGGACGCTTCTGATTGGTCCCTTAGGGCAGCGGGGCGGGATTCTGTTAACAGCCGCGGGAGGTCCGGACAGTGGCGGCCATGGGACTCGAGGGTAAGTACGCGTCTTGGCTGTCCTTTCTAACGTTCTCGGTCCCTTCTGGATGGGGTTGTGCCGTTCTCACAGGACCGTGGCAGGCTGTGGAGGAGGTGAAGCCTACTCTGTCTGAGGCCCGGAAGTCGGGTCCGTGGGTCTCCTTAATCAAATGGGGCTGAGGGTGCCTTGAGGGTTGGAGCTGGCTCCTAGGCTGAGTTTAGTAGAGCGAGTGACTGGAATCTTAGGACGTTATTCCGACTCCCTTTGGGTCTGGCCGGATCTTACCTCATCCTGGGGTGCTGGCTGATCGACCCGGGCTGACCCTCTTTGGCTCTAGTACACCGGAGCTGCCTCTCAGGGAGTCATGCGGGTGCACTGCCTCGGGACTGGATTAAAGTACACTTCTCTTGATTTCTCAGCCCTGTCCGAGCCCCCTCTAAGGATCCTCGGGAGCTTCTACTCATAAGGGCACGATTGAGAATTTTGAGGACTTCTTGACTTTGTCAATTACGTGGCTTGGGCAGGGAAGTTGTACAGATCGCTTAGCATGTATGGCTCGAGAGAGAATTGACCAGATTTTTACAGCCTCTCTTCACTTATAGAAGCCAAGATTCAGTGAGTATTTTCACATACTTTCATTTGGTTCGTTATTTCTGTTCTCCTTATCATTCACTTCTTAAAACGAAATAGGACTAAGGGACCAGGTTTAGATGACACATGACAGTAGCACAGCATTAGCCACTTGAGGCTTTGCTTTCTCCTTTTGCAAACTTCATATTTTCTTGCCTTCATTATTTATTTACTTATTGGTTGTAGATTTGATCTTCCCTCCTCTTTTTTTTCAGTTTATGTGTCTGGGTGCCCCCGTGTAGCCGAGTCTTACCTGCCCTAGAACCCTCAAGTTTCTGTCTCCCAAGCACGTGCTCTTTCCTGCCTGCCTCCTCCCTCTGAATTTCTGAGACTATTTTAAATGTAGATGAATTTGTGGGAGAAAATGGACACATAGTTGCAGGTGAGAGCTGAAACTCAAAGAGTTTAGGATAGGAATTCTCCATTGAGTTCTTTGTAGGCTTGTAGATCTCAACTAAGGTGGGTTTTTGCCAGCTCCCTAAAGCTGTGACATCAAAAGTCTAAGCAGCTATAGAACAGAGTATTGAATGAGCACTTCATATCAGCATCGCTTTAGGGAACTCCTAAAGGGAACATTTCCTAGCTTTAGAGGTAGGAAAGAGCCCACATGTAAAGCCTGTGTCCCCTTCCGTTTCCTTTCAGAGTCTACACTGAAAGGGCACCCATAGGGAAAGGCTTCCATAATTAAAAGAAGGGTTCTGAAAAGAGAAGGGAGCCATTTGAGTATAATTATCCTTGAATAAGGAAGGAGAAACCGGATTGTCTGCAGCATGAGCTCCAGGGAACACTTGAAGAGGGTGTTCTTAAAAAGAAAGTTCTAGTTCCAGGTACATTTTAAAGGAAACCACACAGCTAATACCAGCAGAACCTTATGGGATGTACTGGGTCACTAGCTAAGCTGTGCAGCCTTAATCAGTACATTTTCTGCGAAGATCCAGATGGTAAATATTTTAGGCTCTGTGGGTCATCTGATTTCTTTCAAAGCCACAGAAGTAGCCTTTCACATAAGTGAATGGGCAAGCCAGGTTCCTGTAAAAATTTGTTCGTAAAAATAGACAATGTGCCAGTATACTTAAATTCATATCCTAGCCTGTTTTAGTATCCTTTTCTGCCTCACAACCCAGAGCAAAAGGCAGTGCTATAAAACAACAGCCTTTTTGCTATTTTTCATGATTCTGGAATCTGCTAGACTTAGCTAGAGGTACTTTTATGAGTCTTTTCAGGGGTTGCTGTAGAAGGCTGCATTTAGCTAGTGGTCTGGCTAGAAAGTGGGTGCAGGTAAGAATGTAGAGGTGGCTGGGTCCCTATCTCTCTCCATGTAGCTTGTAAGACCTTTTCCTCTCATTGTCTCCCCCATGTCCTTCTAGCCCAGTAGCTGCATGATTTATGTGCTAACTCCAGAAGTAAAAGCCATTGAACCTTTCATAGGCTGAGGTCCAAGATTTGCATGTCCTGTGGCTTGCATGGTCCAAATGCAAGGGAGATTCCTAGGTGCGGTGCTGCACACCTGTAGTCCCAGCCCTCAGGAGACAGAGGCTGGGAGTGCTGAGTTCAAGGTCGGCATGAGCTATAAGCTAAAACTTTGCTTAAAAAGTATGTGGGAAAGTATGGTCACTAATAGCCTGGCACATTGTGTTGTTCTAACTTCTTTAAGCTTTAGGCTTTACATTTACACTATATAATTGATACCTTATATAGGTCTGTCAACTAGACTATGGTCACATATAGAAAACTCTTAGTCTGTGTAGTGTTGGATATATAGTGATTTATATAGGTAAGAAAGCTTAATAAGCTGATAAAAGTGATAAGAGAAGCAGGGGGAATCGATGTTTAATTATTTGAAAGAATTGGTTTTGTAGCAAACCATTATGTACTGTGACACAACGTTTAAAGTGTACCAGTTTCCCAGCATCAGTTAACACATTGCAGAATATCAGTTTTTTTGTCCTCTGGCATCACCATGCTAAGCAAGTAAATGTTCTCAAATGCATACATTTATAGTGTGCTCTGCTTTCATTTCTAAGTGAAAAGCTTTAAAAATATGCCTTAACATTAAAACTATTTCTAACAGGATTTGAGATATGAAGGGAGACTCGTTTTTGAGCTGATGTTCTGCTTTTCTTTTTCAGGTGACAGAAGACACATTTCTTAACTGGCTTGCTCTGAGAACTGATGCTTGAACCACCTCAGTATGGCCAATAGAAGAGGAGGTGGGCAAGGCCAGCCTCCTTCAGTGTCGCCTTCCCCGGGTAGCTCTGGAAACCTTTCCGACAATAGGACCTGCACCCATAATATATGCATGGTGTCAGACTTTTTCTACCCAAACATGGGAGGTGTGGAAAGCCACATTTACCAGCTCTCTCAGTGTCTCATTGAGAGGGGGCACAAGGTCATAACTGTCACCCATGCTTATGGAAATCGAAAGGGCATCCGTTACCTCACCAATGGCCTCAAAGTTTACTATTTGCCTCTGAGAGTCATGTACAACCAATCTACAGCCACGACTCTCTTTCACAGTCTGCCATTGCTCAGGTACATATTTGTTCGGGAGAGAATTACGATAATCCATTCCCACAGTTCTTTCTCTGCCATGGCCCATGATGCTCTCTTCCACGCCAAGACAATGGGGCTTCAGACAGTCTTCACAGACCATTCCCTTTTTGGATTTGCTGATGTCAGCTCGGTGCTTACAAACAAGCTTCTAACTGTGTCTCTTTGTGACACAAACCACATCATTTGTGTCTCTTACACTAGTAAGGAGAACACTGTACTCAGAGCAGCACTGAATCCTGAAATAGTGTCCGTCATTCCTAACGCTGTAGATCCTACTGACTTCACTCCAGACCCATTTAGGAGGCATGATAGTGTAATAACTGTTGTTGTTGTCAGCAGACTTGTTTACAGAAAAGGTAATGACATAGTAGCTCTATTTGCATTGACAGCTTTTTTTTTAATTTCTTGTCAGAAACTGTTTAATACTTGTATGTGATGATTACTTGTCTTTTCATTCTGTATGGTGGCTTTATAATGAGGGGTAACACTTGCAAGGGAAGGTCAGCTAATCAGTTTATACATCTAAGAAGAGAAATGGATAGAGTGGCTATAAATGCTGTCCAACCTTTGATGTTGTAATGGTTCCCGTACAAAAGAAAAGCATTGACCAGATGTCCTCCAATCAGATCTTTGTAAAAAACTAAGAGCTGGCTGTGCAGGTAAGAATGTGCTGTGTGGCCTTTTCTTTTCTTTTTTTAATTTTTTTGAGACAGGGTTTCTCTGTATAGCCCTGGCTGTCCTGGAACTCACTTTGTAGACCAGGCTGGCTTCGAACTCAGAAATCTGCCAGCCTCTGCCTCCCAAGTGCTGGGATTAAAGGCGTGTACCACCATACCTGGCTGGCCTTTTCTTTTTAGATTGCAGAAGTAATGGCTTTCTTATTGCAGGTGTTTGCAAAGCTCACCTACCACATCTGTGACGATTTCACTCAGAGATGGCCCTAATGACTATTTTCATGCATTGTCTTTCGTGCACCTGTACAAGATGTTCAGAATCAGTTGGCCTTTTGGGGCCCATGGCTATCCTGTGGCATGCTGGTTTTATCCACTCTTATGCAAGGCACTGATATCAGCAGTCAAGTGACAAAAGAAAGGAATAGGTGGCCCAGAGTCAAAACCTGGCTTATCGCCGATCCAGGACAGGTTACTCAATAGCTCTGTGTCCGTTTTTTATTTGTTTAGGTCAGAAGAGGAACCTTGTGAAGGTTCAGAGACAGCTTTTTTTTTTTTTTAAGGTTTTTCAAGACAGGGTTTCTCTGTATAGCCCTGGCTGTCCTGGAACTCACTTTGTAGACCAGGCTGGCCTCGAACTCAGAAATCCACTTGCCTCTGCCTCCCAAGTGCTGGGATTAAAGGCATACGCCATCACGCCCGGCTCCAGAGACAGCTCTTAAAACCATCTTTCTTGGTTCCACTCCACCCCAGTCTGTCTTTATCTCTCAGGAGTATTTTGTAATTCATTGCTGGCTTTCGAGTTTCTGTGGTCCTAACAGTCTCCACTGTAACATTTATGTTTATTACACATTTGAAACAACCTGTTTATTAACATAGAAATGGTCTCCCCGATGCTAGTTGAAAAACTGCCCAATAATCAGAAATATCATGTGCAGTTGGGGGCAGTAACAAATACTACCTACCCCCTTAACTATTTGACTTTTAAACATTTGAGTACATGCTGAATTGTAGAGAGCTTGGTTGAGAGCTCTAGAACTTGAGGGTTAACTCACTGACTCTGCCTGTGTCCTATTGCACGGTTGCCACTCTGGGTTTCCTTTAAAGGGGTGAGAGTTGGGTTTCCTTTAAAGGGGTGAGAGTTGGGTTTCCTTTAAAGGGGTGAGAGTGGGGCTAAAGGGTTGGAAACAATGTGCTGGATTTGTAATTTGCTTTCAGTTTTACTCCAGTTTAGATCAACTCTCATCTGACAGGGAATTTTTTTTTCCCCTGACATTCATTTATTGGCTTTTCAAGCTATTTAGCTTTCATAGAAACTTGTCAGCTTATGTACTGTTTAATTAAATTATTCAATACAGTCATAAGGAAAATGGGCATTCATTGAATTTGTGCAGAAATGCCAACAGGCTATGCTGTGACATGTGGCACCATGTATATTCAGGAGTAGGCAGTGGCCAGTGGAGGTGGAGGTTATAAGTAAATAAGTGGAGTTGGTTAGAAAATTTGAACTCAGTTACATTTTCTGGGGTGAAGGAAATCATGTCTTTGCATTTAATCAAGATGATATGAATGGAATTCTGTATTCTAAACCACTACTGGGATATTGGTGATGTATTTATTATAGCCTTAAAATTTTGCCCAACTTATTTTTTAGTTAAATAGCTTTCGTTGGTGAGATAAATGAGAAAGAATGATGGTGTGTGTGACTGAAGATTAGCGCATTTACTCATACAGAGGGTAAACATGCTCCTTATCTTATGTGTTTTAACTGTCAGAGCTAGCGTCAAAGTTATAGCCTTTCCTTTTCTTCTTTTGCCTGCCTGCCCTTCTTTATCTCTCTCTTTCTCTTTCCCTTTCCCCACTTCCCCTCCCTCCTCCCCCTCCCCCTCCCTCCCCCCCGACCCACTTTCTCAAGACAGGGTTTCTCTGTGTAGCCCTGGCTGTCTTGGAACTCATTCTGTAGACCAGGCTGGCCTTGAACTTAAAAAGCTCTGCCTGCCTCCTCTGCCTCTGCCTCCCGAGTACTGGGATTAAAGGCATGTGCCACCACTGCCTAGCCCTTTCTTGTTTTCAGTTCAATAACTCAACAGATAATCTAATGAACCTTCTCCCTAGTTCAGGGGCCCTGCAAAATGTAACACGAGGACGAATGGCCACATCTGTGGCCCAAAATGTGACTAGTTATATTAATGGTCTATTCCTTTTCAATAGGGTAATTCCCTTGGGAGATGTTCAGTGGACCAGATTGCAAGGCCCATTGACGTAGATTAAGAGGATAAAGCTATGTTCTCCTTGCCCAGCTTTTGTGGAGAAAAGTCTGGCTTCTGGGTCTTCTTCCTTCCATGTAGTTGGGACTTCCCACCGTTCTCTGTGGGTGCAGGCACACCCAGATACTTGCTGTAGTGGTAATGACAACTTAACATTTGTATTCTGCAGTTGCTAAAGCCTGTGCATGGTACAGTACCTCCTTTGTCCCAACAACTGTAGGGTAGATGTTACCTGCATGTAACAGACAAAGAAACAGTCTCAGAGAGGGTAAGTAACTCGCCCAAGCTTACACAGTAAGTAGCAGATCACAGACAAGAGTTCGGCTCCTGAGTTAAGGTCTCCCTGTGTCCCTACCTGCAGTCTAGCCATTGGTGTCCTAGAACAGAGCTGAACATTCTGTAGAACATGGCGAGGGTTGTGCGAAGTTAATTTGATTCAGAGGTGGTTTTTTCTCTGATTTATGTGAATGTGATTGGCAGTCGTTTTGCCTGTCGTGTGTTAGTCTTTTTAGATTCTTAACTCAGTAAGCTTGTCGGTTTTGTGTTTTACAGTGAGGAGAGAAAACCTGCTGTATTACTAGAATATATAATAACGCAATGACTGGTTTCATTTTGTATAAGGTTTTTGTCAGGATTAAATGACCTAGTGCATTTGAAGTAGATTGTAAATGAACTAAGAGTTCAGTAAATATAGCTATGATAGCTGCTTCATTTTTTTTTTTTGCTATGAAGAATGGACACTTGATGGTTTCCTTTAAAGGAAGAAAAAATGTAGGGATCTAAGTATTAAATGGCACTAAGCCATGTCCTGGTTATCCAGCCAATGGCAAGCCTTCGTCATTCAGAAAACATGTCTGAATATATTTTTGGTGTACATAATCATTTTGAAAATCCATTAGTGACTGCACAAACTGGCAAAATTCTGAGCAGCTTCCAGAGACATAGGCCACTTTAGAGCTCACAATAGCCAAAGCTAAGTTTCTTATTAAGGAAAGAATCATCGGAAGAAATGATCTTGGTACGCTTTATCTTGTCAGAAGCTTAGAGCAGAAAATGTTCCAGAAGAAATCATCTCCACAGAACAGGGTAGTTTTGTCTGTATGCTCAATATCTCAATGTAAAGAATAAAGCAAATTCCTTTATCTGGAGCTTGGGTAGAATTTATGAAATGTACTTCTTTGGATCCCTAGTGGTCACTTGAAAGACCCAGGGGATGGTCACCCTGAGAGCACAGACTGAGGCTCAAGAGGGTGAAATAGCAAAGTGTTTGCTGCCTAGTGTGCTTGGGCAGTGGCCTAAAAACCACAGCCAGCTCCCAACTGTTCCTTGTAGCTAGATTAAGAACATTGAATGCAAAGCTCTAGGGATTTGTCATTATCCACACTTTCCACGCAAAATGAAAGAAGATGTAGGTGTGTGATCTATAAAAAAGAAAAGAAAATCCAGATGAACCTATATTCTCCCACCATGCCTTATAATTGGTTTGCCTATGGTGAGGAAGATTGATGGGGGAAAACTGAAGTTTGTGTTCATATGCAAATGTACATGTGTGTTTTTTTTTTTAATGGAATAAACCCAGCTTGGTAGATTATTTCATGTTTACTTTTGAGTGTATGGTTTGCAATTGTTGATGAACTAAATTCCCCAATAGTGTCAGTACTGCTGTGGCTTTGCATAGCTACTCCTTAAACCAGCAGGGTTTGACTTACTCTATTACTTTAAGTCCCCTGAGGTTATACTTGCATGATGTATGAAAACCATTTTCTTAAAAAAAAAAAAAAAAGCAAGATATAGCCTTAGGTCTATGGACTATAATGACCTTACAGTTAAGGCCCTGGCACCTTTATTTACTGGTATTCATTGTGAAATTCTCTGTATGAACTGCCTTCTGAACAAAATGAAGGCAGTAGTTAGATTGTGGCTTAGCCCTTTCCTGTTGGAGGAAGTGGAATCATAGACCTGCTGGTTTTTATAGCTGGAGACCTTGGACCTTAGGTATACATGTCTCTGCAGTTACTAGGCCATAATGAGAGGGTGTGGTGGTTTTAAAAGCTACAAAAAGCTGCGATGAGACCTAGATTTCTAATCAGCTGTGCACTTTAGAGAAGCCGTGTTAATTAAATAGCACTTTTCCACGTAGGCTGTATGAACAAGTGAATGGCTTAAAGGCTGCAAAGTTGAAACAGGATTGTTCATGATTTGGGTATGTGGCAGTAGCAGTGCATGTCAGGACCTGTGTCTCCACGTGTTGTACTTGGGAACCGATGGCAATTAGTAAATGATTTTCTGCTTATGGCTAGTGATAGTTGATAGCTAAAACTAGTGGATTCTCCGAGACTCTGATGGGTAGTTTTCAATGTTAACTATGAATATTTCTAATACTCAATCTTATAATTTCAGGGACTGATTTGCTTAGTGGTATAATACCTGAACTCTGTCAGAAATACCAAGAATTACATTTTCTAATTGGAGGAGAGGGACCAAAGAGAATCATTTTGGAAGAAGTACGGGAAAGATACCAACTACATGACAGGTATTCATGGCTTCCAAGTAATTGTGGGTGTAAAAATGGCAGCTGTTTGCTTCCAACTTAGGTGTGTGCCTGCTTCAGTTTGTAAGAGGCATACAAATAGAAGGCATATTTTTGTGAGCTTTTATCAAATAGGAAAGCTCACAGAATATATAACTGTTGTCCATTTATTGAAAAACCCTGTCATAAAACAAAACAAAACAAATTAATGTAATAATCATTAAGCACAAACTAGTTTTGGAAAGGTTGAAATTGCATCATATGAGCTGTGACACAACCGGTTCCTAAAGTTGTGTCTCTTACACCGGTGTCTGGCCATATCTAAGCTTTTGAGGTGGACAATGTTAGTTCCAGTAAGAGTGATACAAATAACAGACTTGGCTTAGAAATTAAATTTCTTTCATGGCATGACTTTTTTTTTTTACCTCCTCCTTCTTTCTCTCTTATTGCAAAATTAGGGTGCAGCTTTTGGGAGCTTTAGAACACAAGGATGTTAGAAATGTCTTAGTTCAAGGACACATTTTTCTTAACACCTCCCTCACTGAAGCATTCTGCATGGCCATCGTGGAAGCTGCCAGTTGTGGTTTGCAGGTAAAACACTTTAAGGGCTTTTCTTGTGGGGTTCTGTGTTTGTCATCCACGCCAAACTAATACATTTTTTAGCTTCGTCTTCTGCTTTTCCTGAGAAACGAGTTCGGCAGCTCACTTGTGCTCTCTCCGGTTTTCTTAAGGTCGTCAGCACAAAGGTTGGTGGGATTCCCGAAGTCCTTCCGGAAAGTCTTATTATTCTCTGCGAGCCTTCAGTGAAATCTTTGTGTGAAGGTCTGGAAAAAGCCATTTTCCAAGTGAAGTCGGGGACATTGCCAGCTCCAGAAAATATCCACAATGTAGTAAAGACTTTCTACACCTGGCGGAACGTGGCAGAGCGAACTGAAAAGGTAAGTCACATGCCAGGAAGAAACCTGTCCAGATTCCTCGATGCTTTGTGCGCGCACATTTGCTTTGTACTGCAGGCAAACTTGCCCTTTGCATTTTGGTGTAAGTGGCTGAGTCCTTCCAAATGAACATAATTATTTATGCAGCAGGTTGGATGCATATGCTTGACTAATTTTTGACATAAATTTCTGCCCCTGGACTCTGAAGATAGTAATGACACAGACTAGTCTCATTAAACTCTTTCTAAAGAAATTGCAAAGGTTTCTAGAATTGGTAGCACTTAGAAGCAGAAATAAAATCATTGTGTTGGGGCTATTTAGAGTTAATTCTACAGCACATGGGATCTCTTAGCGAATGGTGGGTGATTGCAGTGCCTTCTGAAGTTGTGAATGTTGAATGAAGAATGCTTCCTGAAACTCTAGTAGCCCTTTTCCTGATGATTAATATTCTGCCAGAAAAGATTTTCATAACTTTAGGTTGATTGACACTATATTAGAGTTCAAAATATATGTGAAAATAAGAACAAATAGTCACTGGTAAGAAAGCAGCTACAGGGAATTTCCAAGAACACATACAGGCTTGATGGACCTCCTAGAGAGGAAGCTTGTGGGAACTGCTTCTTGACTTGGCCTCAGGGAACATTTATTCTACTCCGTTTCATCTATTTGGTCCCCCTGGTGTCTACCTCTTGTCCTCATGTTACCACATGCCACGCTGAAGGAAATAACTCATTTTTTTAGTGTGTGGAAATCCCATACCACATAGACAGCAGGAGCAGAGCATGGAGGGCTCGTAGTTTAGACTTGGGTTTTGTGTTATTGGTGTTAAATATGGTGGAGCAGTGGGTTTCCAGCCTGGAGAAAATTTCTTGGTTTGAGATGCAAGTTCTTTTATGTGCAATCTCCTTCTAAAACAGGACAATAGGATGTATGCTTCATTAATGTGGGAGGTATTGGAAGCAGACATAGTTTTGACTGAAGATATATATCAACTTATGAAAATAGCTACCTTTTTTTTTCTAGAAGTTGGGCTGAGTACCAGTTGCCTGTGGGGGAACATATCAGAATCACATGGCTAGCCTCTTCAGACTACATTCTCCATCCTTGTGTCCCCTTAACCTCCGCAGCCACTCCTTAAATTCTGACTTCTCCCTCGTGGAACAGAAATGCAGTTTGGATTATGGTTGGCAGGAATATTTGGCCAGACAGGTTTTTTTGGTGATCTTGGACTCCGCCCTGATTTACAGTTATAGCTCTGTAAATTGTGTTTTGACTTTGTCATCTTATAAACCTCCAAAGACTGAGCTGTTGGGAAGCAGTTTATCAGTCAGTGTTAAAGGAGCTAATTAGCATTTTTGTAATAATATTTTTTCTTGTAGTTATGCTTTGAGATAATAGTAAAGCATGTTACATGTTTTATAATCTCTGCTAATCCATAGTTCACATTTGAAAAAAAGAAAGGAAGGAAAAGAATGTAACCAGGCATGATGATTTGCACTGGGAAGACTAAGGCAGGGAGATGGCCAAGAGTTCCAGGCCCAACTGGTCTGTACAGTGACTTCCAGGCTAGTTCTCTGCTGCCCTATCTCAGAAGGCCAGACAAGCAGAAAAGAAGTAAATCCTCATTTCCAATAGCCATGTTCCCTCCGTAGTGGTAAATGATTTATTCCTTAAGATAATAAATTAGTTGAGCTCAAGTAAAGATGGACAACCAGGTTATTTTGTCTTTTAACTCAAGGGCATTTTGATCCTTTTCAACTCCTTCTAGTTTGACTGGGATACTTAGAAAAGTAAATAGGAAAATTGTGATCTCAGCACTCTGGAGGCGGGTGACCAAATACAACTGAAGGCCATCCTCAGCTATGAGGTCAAAAAAAGTGCTAAGAGTTGCTGCTATAAGCATATGCGTTTTTTTCCCCGTTACAATCTACCAGCCTCAGCGTTAGCATCGTTCTGATTAAACTGTTTGTACTTAAAGTGTCATTAGGGTTGAAGAACTAGATCAACATACACAGTGCTTTTTAGAGGGTGCTGACCTCCCCTCCCCCAGAAGAGTTCACACTGATCGTGACTTTCTCGAATTTACAAGGAGACAGTTTTGCATGTGTAATGTTTCCAGGATGTGGGATCCATGGGGTTGCACAAAGCTAGGCACCAACTCCTTGTTCTTAGCACACTACACTTTGTCTTCCCCTACTCTGCTGCTCAGCATCTGCTCTGTCTTCTTCCTGCTTCTCTATAGTGTCACCATCCATAAGCAGTCCAGTGTGGTGACTGTGTATGCTGTCTGCTAGGCATTTATGAGAGCTTTCTCCACCCAGTCAAGGCATTAGCCCAACTTAGCAATGTGCCTACTGAAAAAGCTTTCTGACCTTAGAGGACTTTGGTTTTCCAGTAGTCAGGTGACTATCACCTGTTCTATGGGTCACTCATTGTTCAGCCCAGAATTAAGTCAATGGTAAGCATTGTTCTAAATAACAGCAAACATGGGTGATTTGTCTCTACCCATGTTTGCCAGTTGCTCCCGGTCAGTGTGGGTCACGGGTCACCCTTTGTTACAGGCATGTGGTGGCTTGGAGTGCTCGCTTGCTCATTGTCACCTTCTCTATTACAGGTGTATGAGCGAGTGTCGAAGGAAACTGTTTTGCCAATGCACAAGAGATTGGACAGGCTCATCTCGCACTGTGGTCCCGTGACTGGCTACATGTTTGCTTTGCTGGCTGTGCTCAGTCATCTCTTCCTCATTTTCCTGCAGTGGATGACTCCAGACTCTATCATTGATGTTGCAATAGATGCTACTGGGCCAAGGAGAGCCTGGACTCATCAATGGCCTCGTGATAAGAAAAGAGATGAGAATGATAAGATATCCCAAAGCAGGTAGAAGCAAGCCCAAGTTAACAAGTCCTATTAGATACTTGCAATAGTCCTGTTAGCATTTGAAAGGAATTTCGCTCATTTGTTTTTGGGCTTCAGAGTTGGATTTGTAAATTATGCTACCTCTGTATGGTTCACTTTTGTTTTTGAAAAAAGATAAACACTTATGCAATTCCTGAGTGTGGGAACTTCTTGCACTTCTTTAAACTTTAGGGGATAATGGTTTAGCCACTCAGGTAGGACATTTTTCAGATTACTGAGATCCCCCTAAGCAGAGATGTTTTAACATTATATTTTGGGAGCCTTGGGTGCTGAAAGGCCAAATGTTTCTGGATCGTTTTTGGCCAATTTTTCACATTATACCATTAATCCACATTCACCAGATGTTTACACGCTTTCTTTAGGGAGGTACAACAGTTATGTGAACTGTTTTAAGGCAAGGTCATGTGTCCTTCTCTGGACATCATTGAAGTCGTGTTCCTAGACACTTACTGGGTCCACTCA
>NC_034613.1:142494496-142519937 GCF_900095145.1 Mus pahari
CTGACCACACCTGGTCTCATTCCACAAGCGTCCACTTAAATAACAGTAAAAGGTTTTATTATAACATGGATTCTTCGACAGATAGAATTCAGAGGGATTTTTAATATGTTTATATTCGAGTGTTTCATACATGTATCTAATGAATTTTAGTTAGTTTCCAGCACCTTATTACTCTCTCGTTCTCCTCCTCTCCCACGGAAAGCCTTCTTGCCAAGTCTTCATCCGTTCCTGTTGCTACAGCACTGAACAAAGTGACGTCTTTCCCCTAGCAACTATTGACTGCCAAGAGTTCCTCAGGGAAGTGTTCATCCTTCCGAGCCTGTCCCACCTTGGCAATGGCTTGTTGATGACTTTTTATGGGTTGTCAGCTCAACTACATCTGAAATGAACTATAAAACCCTCATGGCCAGGCACAGCTATGAGGGATTTTTTTTTCCTCATTAAATCATTTGAAGTGAGTAAACCCACTTCTAACCCAGATCTTGAAGATGGAAGAATGGGTCCACCTTTAATCCGGGCCACGCCTTCTGCGGGCAGCCTATATAAAGGAAAGGAAGGAAGCCTGCTGTTTGCTTGCTTGTTGCTCTTCCTAGCAAGTCCATTCCTTCGCTGTCGTTTGAGCCTCTCTTCAGAATTCCGGCATATACTGAAAACCAGCCAAGCTATCCAATCTCAGGGACGGAACAACTACTCAGTTCTTGCACCTTCCACTTGTAGATCAGCATTGTTGGGCTAGCTGGACCACAGCCTGTAAGGCATTTTAATAAATCCTCTTTTTAATATGTGGAGAGATTTATTCTATAAGTCTGTTCCTCTAGAGACCCCTGACTAATACACTTGGACTTCCAGTAGATTTTACATATGTGGAGAAGCCACATACAAACAAGAATGAAAGACAAAACTTATTAGTGAGAGAGACTGAAAACAAATCCCTTTTACTTGTATTGACCAGCTGATAAGAGGACACTGCCCAGCTAAGGAAGAGACCGATTTCACGGGCTCTGCTAACTTCCCCTGCAAGCCAGGATTGATAGTCGTCCATGCACAAGTCCCTTGTCAGGGATAGGGCACATTCTCCAGAAGGAGCTGCCATCTTCACTGAAGCTTCAAACAGGAAGTGAATGCTGAGGGGCCTTGTCCCAGGTGTCACCTGAGGACCTGTCACCAGCATTACTTCAGTCACATTCAAACTTTCATTGGGAGAGTCAGTCAAGGTAGTCCTTGTCCTCAATATTACCTTAAAGCCAAATGGCTGGGTTGTTTGTTTGTTTATTTGCTTTTAACCAGTCATAGATTAAATTTGGCCTTAATCCTTTGTAAACCTCCACATGAGAAGTAAACAGAATACTACCAGGAACAGTATTTTCGATGATTGACACAGAGTATTACCACTTTCTTGCCTGAACACAGAGGAATTGCTTTGCTACTGTAGCAATGTAGAAGTTCCCTTTATCTTCCCCAACCCTGTGTTTCAACATACTGTACTCAAAATGAGGGTTTAGAAGGAAAAAGGAAATGAGAATAGGCTAAGAATTCCTTAATGTTTTCTAATTTGTGGCTTCTATGAATGCATCTGATGTGTTTTGTTCTAATCCAATGTAGGTGATAAGTAGTATTTAAAAATTATTATGTGTATAGGTATTTAGACTCCGTGTATATATGTGTACCATGTGCATGCCTGGTACCTACAGAGGCCAGAAGAGAGTATCGGATCCCCTGAAACTAGAGTTACAGATGGTCTTGAGCTGCCATGTACTTAAAGTCGCATCCACTTCTCTCCAGACCGGCACCGTGTGTTTCTTAGTAGAAGGAAGTTGTTAAACATTGCCATAAATATCAACACACCCAGTCACCACATCAGAGTTAGATTAGAACCTACAGACAGAGTTCTTGGTAACAGGAGCACTGTGTGCTAGGAGGTTTAAAATAGATGTCATATGATGCCAATTCTAACTCAGTAAAAATTTGCAGCCGTAGGAACCTATGCCGAGAAGAAGCCAAAATGGAAGATGGTCCTGCTTTCTATGGCTTTAAAAACATTTTTCTTACAATGTTTGCAACATTTTTTTTCTTCAAGCTTTTAATTAAAGTTTGCTTGGCTCTCCTAACCCATTTCTATATCGTCAAAGGAAACAGCAAAGAGGCAGCTAGAATAGCAGAGGAGATCTATGGTGGACTGTCAGGTAAAAAAGACTTGAATTTCTTCCCAGCACCTTCACAAGTTCCTTTAAAATTCGTAGTGAATAGTGTTTGTAGAAGGTAAGATATCCTTGTACTTTTGTGCTGAGTGGGTAGTTTTAAAATGTGCCTTTCACTTAAGGTAGCAAATATGTCGACTGTACCAAGTTGTGAAAGATTTTGGCTTTATTTCCTTGGAAGTGGGTGACTCTAGTCACAATTATTTAAGAGGGAAACAGAATAGTGGGTTTTAAAGGCTATCTTGAGAGATTTTCTACTAACCCAAAGAGTTCTCATAAAGCATTATTTCCCTTTGATATTTTCAGTCCAACTAACAAGAAAGAACAGTGTGATAAGACTGAATTTCCTTGGGGAATTCAATGACCAATTAATTTGATTGAGAAGCACTGTGCCGTGCTGTATGTATGCATATTGTGATGTCCTTTGCAAATGGAATTGATTGACCATTTATTACAGGGGAAAAAGTCACTAGACCCATTTATACATCAGTGGTGCCACTAAAAAATTAAGGTTACCATCACAATATGAAACTGCTAATATTTTGGTAAATCATAAAACATCTTTAAGTCTCATACTTTGTAGAGGGCAGTCTACATCCCTTTCTGCTAGAATTGCCCCTTCATGGAGGAGGCAGACAGCATGGAGGAGGAGGAGGAGGAGGAGGAGGAAGAGGATTGTAAAATTGTTGAAAGTTGCTCCATGTATTTTTAGTGTTCACAGGAGTTCCTGGATTGCGTCATGTTTTAGTTGGTATCTGTTTCAATTTGCATCCAGGATTCTCTTTCAAAATAGACATGCTTCCCGATTTCAGTGCACTAGACAACTCGGAAAAACACTAGACATTAGTGGTCTCACATCGAGAAACAAGAACTCTAAACAGGAGGCAGCAGAAAATGCTTCAACTAGCTGGTGAAGAAGGTGTCAGAAGGCCTGGACCATGGAAAGAGATTTCTTTTGGGGATTATATATGTCACACATTTCAGGGAGGTATGTAATTTTGGTGGAAAGACATTAATGCTTTTTTTTTTTTTTTAGTTTCAAATGAAGCATGATCTAGAAAGGTAATTTTGACATCAGTTTGGATGGAGGCTTCCTAACATTTGATGTTCTGTTAGATCATTATCCTTGTGCTTTCAATTAGATAAAATTTAATAGGGACAGTGCTGATGGACTGTGTAAAAGGTTTTCTCCAGTTGTTCCTGTGCATGACTCCTGTCTTCATGTATGTCCTTACTGAAGCATGGATGTTGAGTACTCAGAACCTGTGTAATCATGCTTTGGATTTGAATCTGGAGCCAAATTGCAAATCCCCTTAAGAGATTCATTCACCCTCTAGCCTTGACATTTTGTTCAAGCTCCTGAACTGTGTCCATTTTCAGATACTGTTAAACACAGATGGACAGCTGGTGGTGAGACTGGTGCATATAAACCTAGTTTATTTATTTAATAAATATATGTTTGCCTATGTGTATGTGTGTTCTCATACCTCTCCCATGTATGAGAATATACTCAGATTTGATGTCTTTCTGTAATAAACTAGCAGTAACATACGAGAAACAGGACCTTTTTTTTTTTGCATGATTCTAACAGTTCTTTTTCTTTTGACATTGTTCATAGTTACATATTTAAGCCAGCAGCAACATTTTGAGAGCCAGGAGTAGTGGTGCACACTTCTAATTGCAGTGCTTAGGAGGCAGAGGCAGGTGGATCTCTGTGCGTTCAAGGTCAGCCTGGTCTATATAAATGAGTTCCAGGATAGCCATGGCTGCCTAGTGAGACTCTGTCTCAAACAAAACAAGACTAAATAAATAGATAAATAAATAATTTTTTTGTGATGGTGTTATTCTCAAACCAGAAATCATCTTTGCCGTTTGTCAGACAAAGATTGGTTCTGGAACTATGTGGTGTTTACTCAGTAAGTTAGTGAATTGACTTAGAAAGTCTCTCAAGGCAGAGTTGCCTAGTTCTTCTAGTATACAAATATAAGTTAGTGAATTGACTTAGAAAGTCTCTCATCTCAAGGCAGAGTTGCCTGGTTCTTCTAGTATACCAACATATTTGGACCAAATGAAAACACAAATAAAAAGGAGAAATTGCTTAACCTACTCCTGGCCAGGCTTGCTGCCACAAAATTGATTGGGGATTTAGAAGTTGGGACATTTTTACACTTGCAGATATGAGCTTGTGGGATAAAAGAATCTTCTTTTTAAAAGAAAACAAAAAGAAACCATTTTAAGGGAAGGCTAAAACCTTAGTTCATTTTCCAAGTTTCATTGTTTTTTCCCAAGGGACTGGTCCTGGACAGCCTGACTCAGTTCAGTACGCTTGCCTTTGATCGGGTTTTTCATCCCAGCACCTACCTAGCCTTTGCCTTATTTATTTCCCTCTTTACTTCATGAAACCTTGGCCTAACTGTCCTCTGAGTCGTTAATATCGCAGGTGCCAAGTAGGGACAATGAGTTCCTGGCAGAGGTTCTGCCTCCACAAGTCACCTGTAGCTCAGCCCTCCTACCTCTAGTGGGTTCAAAGGAGCCTTCTTAACACAGGTCATTGACTGCACTTCATCGTCTGATCAGAACTGGGTGCCCTGGTGAATAGTCATTTAGCTTCATTATTTTATAACATTTTGGGTATCTCAGAATTTTCATTGCCATATGTTTTCTTCCCAGTGAACTCCATTGTCTTAAAATCTCATTAATTCTAAGTTCTTAGCATTATTTTTATTCAGAAATGAGGTTCATGACTTTTGCTCTCTTTGATAAATTCCATGGATGTTGCTTTCTGTGATTTCCAATCTGGAACACAGATTGTAAACCCTGGGGACCAGAGGCTGTTAACAGGCAGTCTTCTAGGATCATCTCATTCTCATTGAAATCTGACAAGGTAACATCCTTGAAAAATGTAAAAGAATTATTGGCTCTTATTTTGAATTCTTGTAACTTAACACATACTCTGTCTGAATGGATTTCAATATTAAATAAGTAATTTAGGGTGTGTGTGTGTGTGGGAGATTGTCATGAAATTTATTCAAAGAATCTGAGAACCAGAGATACCAATCACAGTTTGAAAGAAGGAGGAAAGGACTTGAACATGTTCCACACACCTCATCAGGAGTGAGCATGTTTGTAAACTAGCTTCATAATATATTTGTAGCCCTGTGACCCAGGCGAGATGCCAAGGAAGTAAAAATAGAGCGCCCTAGAAGGCACTGAGTCCTATTTAAGTATTCATGCACTTGGAAAGATTGGTTACATATTTACTGAAAGCAATGGAAAAGTCCTGAATCTGCCAAAACCTTTAATCCTTAATTTCTTACAATTTGCTTCAATTCGCATACTGAGAAGGGCAAGGAGATACTGTGTTGGGAACAGGAATAAAAACCAGGGGACCTTCTCTGTAGCAGATTCAGCGACATGGTTGTGTGAAAACCCTTGGGTCCGTGTAGGGGACAGTCATCAGCCGTGGAACAGGAAAGGTTACTTCCAGGAAAGTGATTTTTCTTTCCAGTTGGAAATACAACAGATTTATTATTATTATTTATTTATTTATCACACATTTTTAAAAACAAGGTCTCACTATGCAGGCCTGGAACTTACTCTGTAGACCAGATTGGTCTGAAACTCACAGAGATTCCCTGCCTCCTGAGTGCTAGGCTGACAGATGCCAGTCTCAGAGTGAGGCTATCTTCAGGCTCTATGTAGTCAAAGATGACCTTGAACTTCTGATCCTTAGGTCTCCTCTCTGGAGTCCAGCATGCTCCACCTCCCCTGGTTTATACAGTGCCAGAGAGCAAACCCAGAGCTTCCTGCTTGCTGGGCCAGCACTTTTCCAACTTTGTTTCCTATTTCCCCAGCACTTAGCAGGGATAACCTGATGCCAAAGTGTCCCAATACAAGTGAATGTAGTACTAGGATAGGCAGAATTTAGAAACCAATAGTTCTCGAAAACAGAGCAAGGGTATTTATTTTCTGAAGTCCCTCAGCCTGGTTTTTATGGTTTTATTTCTAGCGCTTAACTAGCCATGAGAAATTTTATTTGGAGCAAAGTGGTCATTCCTTTTGGGGTGTTTTTATGTATAAAACAACACTCTTCCCATCTCTCATGGAGGCTGTGAGGCTTTCGGCAAGATGCAGACAAGTGGTGCCTGAAATAGGTAAGAATGCTCAGGCAGTTGCCTGAGTGAATTTTCCGGTTTTGCTCTATAACTTGGGCTTGAAGAAGGAGCGGCAGAGGAGAGACGACATGAGGAAGGGACCCAAGGCTATCTAAACCCTTCCCTCTTTCTCGGGGCAGTGGCAGATGGCACCACAGGCTTATCCCAGGTGACCTCAGAGTTATGGGTGAAAGTTGTCAGGCAGCCAAGGACGCTCTGTTGATAAAGAGGCTCTGGGAAAAGTAGAAGACGGTCAGTGGGTAAGCAAACAGCGGAGGGGCAGGCCTGATGGTGCAAGATCCACATACCCAGAGGAAAATCTGCAGCGTTTAACAGAAGAGCTCATGACACTGAAAGCCCCTAGCCCTAAGAAATTCCATGACCAGGGACTTCCAACTTGATGGTGCTGTCAGAAAGGCAAGGGCTCATCTCCTGGGAGGACATTGTGCCAGCTCTTACCCACAGCTCATTTTTCCCAGCCTTTGTCCCATTAAAAAAACAAACAAGCAAACAAAAACAAACAAAAATCCCAAACCAACCAAAAACCAAAACCAAACAAACAAATAAAAAAGGAGGGGTTTTTTGTTTGTTTGTGTGTGTGTTTGTTTCCTTCCTCCAGTTAGACCAAAGTGTGTGTAGGTAGAGTACTCTGAATGTTAGCTCATCCCGTTACATCCCGAGGCCCAGTGAGTGGGACTGGCTGCCTCCTCCAGGGAACTGGGAGTCATCTGCCCTGTCCCCCTTGTTTCTTTTCATCCTCAAAGCATCAGAGAAACTGACACCTGGAAGGAGGAGGTGGGAAGCCTGGGAAGAACATGCTGTCCTTGGGTAACTAGCTGCTTGGTGGACCAGAGAGAGTCATGCTTTCTTCTGGGAGTAGGGAGAGGCCGTGGACTGTGGAAGAATGGGAGATGGTGTGAATTTAGGAGGTGGGTAGAGTCATTTTAAAGACCTGACTGCAGAGAAGTACACGAGGGCTCAGGGAACACAAACAGGGCCAGCACCCAAGTGTGAGAGGCTACTTCCAGTATGGCTCCTACCACATCAAGTTTCTGTCAGTTCCCACCCCTCCTCGGGTGGCTTTTGACTCCTAACACTGAAGGTGAGTGAGTGTGCCTTCCTTCTTTCCTTGACAGAAACAGAACCTGCACAGTTCACACTTCTTTGTTTAGGGCTGGGCTCGTGTGGTTTATCCAAATACTGCCTAGGGGTTGTTGGTTCTAATGGGACTGGTAAATAATGGGAAGTTACTAGAAAGTCTGGACTTGGCTAAAGGATGCACTTAAAGCTCTTGCTTCTTACAGGGAAAATGATCAGAACCTAAATGGAGGCAAGTTTGAGGAATCACAAATGTATTTCATGTTGATAGCCTAAGCTAATTCTTTTAGGAGTATGTGGCTGCGTAAATCTTGCTTTTATGTTTGAACAGGTTACCCATACAGGTCAAGTCTCCTTTACACAAAATGCTTGGAACCAGAAGTTTTAGATTTCAGATTTTTTTTTCTATCTTAGAGTTTAGAAAATTTGATATCTTGGGGAAGGGAACCTTAGCTTAAATACTAAATTCATTGGTGAAATTTCATATAACATATTAAATCATTTGGGGGAATGAAGGTGAGTTTCACAGGGTGGCATTTTTTTTTTTTTAATGCATGGTGGTGGTGTATCAGCACTCTGAAAGCTTTAGATTTTGGAGTGCTCTAGATTTTGATCTTTAGAGTAGAAATATTTCACCTGGAGTTATTCAGGCCCCGGGGGTTGACTAACTTATTCTTAGAAGAACAGAATGCCAAAGTCACACTGAAGATTTTGTTGCTTCCGTGGCTCCGGCTGCTGAGCTACTAGTGTGGGTAAGGACTGTCTTCAAATCCTCCGTGTCTGTGTTCACATCCAGCGTGCCTGAAGCACATCTGCCAAAGCCTTAGATGGAGATGTATGAGAGGGAGACTAGAGATGATATGCAAAGAGATGTTAAAGAGGGTTAGAAATATTCTGCTCACCAGCTGGGCTCTGTCCTCTAAGTTAAGCATTTCATGATTAGAATTGATTTGCAGCTAGTATTTCTACGCAGACATGGCATGAAATGCTACAGAATTCAGTAAAGGAAAACAAGGACACAGTATAGAGAATGCTAAATGAGTCAAGTCTCCCAATTTACTTTTCATTGTTAATGGTGGCTGGCCAAGCAAGGTCTATAAGATGTAAACTATATATACAACAAATAAAATTTCCTGGTTACTTTGACTTAAAAATTCATTCTCCCTCTTATGTCCATTATTAATATTGTCATTCTGTTTTACTGGTATGGATGAAGTACTTTTGGCTCCATTTTGCTACAAGGTATAATTTTTGCTCTTTGGGGAAACTTGTTTGCATGTGTTAATTTGTGTGTCCCTTCAGAACCAATGTAATGCAACCCTATGTACTTCTCCCCAACTTGACTGGTCCTCCCACACCATCTGTTAGCCTTGCAAAGGTCTGGTCCTTCTCCAAAAGCAGTTCACCTCAATTTCAGGTGTTCCTTGGAAGCCCTAAGAGGGGGGAAAGGGAGGAATATAGTAGAAAGCACTTCTTTTTTAAGTAAACTTTCACATTCACCAGCTTGGAGCCAACTCAGAAATCAGTGGAGATATATAAAAAGTACAGCATATGTTTGTCTATATTAAATACTTTTGTGCCTTTTCTTTATTATAGAAGTCACATTCACAGCAGGAGTATGAGATGACAAACAATTTTTATCTATTTATTTTTCTCTTGGTTCAAAGTTGTTTTCTGGAGCTAGTTTTAACTGAAGAGCTACAAAAGAAGTACAAGGAATCCCCACCCCTCTGCCAAAGCCCTCCATTTATGTTTAGCTACCTGTTCCATTAATATCTTCACAAGCAAAGGGGACCTGCGCAAGGTCAAAGAGCTTTCAGATATCGTGTCTTGCCTCCCACACTCCCCTCGAGCCTCCATCTCTCCTGCCACTGGCTCCAGGCCAATTCATTTATAGAATGTCTCTCAATAGGAGTTGCTTCAATGTGTGTTCCTAAGAGACAGACTATGTTTTGGGGACATGAATAGCGTACAGAGGATGACTGTGTGCTTTTAGATTGTGTTCCCTCTGATGACATAGGTTGCGGCTCATTGCATTCAATCTTATGGCACGCGATGCCAATGTGTTTTAGCAATGCTTGTTTTTCTGTGCAGGTCAAGATTGCTTCTACCATTTTTTTTCTAGTACAGTATCATGTACCTTCCCTTTATAATTAGTACAGCCATAATTTAAGCCTGATCCTGTTATTTCTTCCCCATTTTTCTCAGCTAGTGTCTTTTAGGAAGAAGCATATTGTCCATATTGATGTATTATTTATAGCAGCAAGGACTTACAAGTCCCTGCTTTGATGGCATGTATCTTCTTACTGTCATTGCTTACTTTGATGTGCAAATTGCTCAATATTTGACTGGAACAAGTTCTTTTGAGTCATCTTCTACCCTTCCTTCCTTCCTTCCTTCCTTCCTTCCTTCCTTCCTTCCTTCTTTCCTTTCTTCCTTTTCTTTCTAGAAGATGTTAGAGGCCATAATATTATACATTATATTTTTTTCTCCTCTCCTCTGGTCTGGGGTTTGAAAAATGCACAGAATTTGAAAACTGGAGCAGGTCTACTTCCAAAACAAATGATTATCCTTTGGCATTTTTCATATATGGTTACTTCTCAAATGACCATTGAAGCCAGTTAGACTTAGTGACAGTGAAACAATTACAGGGGAAAAAAAAGCTTTCCTAAACCAGTTTGGAGGCTGTCCTTTAGAGAACCGCCCTGCAATGTCTACTTATTAATTGGTCAAAAATGGCCTTGAGCACCCGACTGTGTGGATGTCCTTGGGTTGGCCTTCTGAGAGCCCTGCCAAATAGTAGATTACTATATCTCTGGTTTTCAGATAAGAAAATTGAGATTCAAATGCTTCCGCAACACACTGCGTTTAGCAGAGGGTAATCCAAGTGCCACTTGAGTCCTGGAAGTCTGGCTCTGTGGGCCCCTTGTGCACAGCTTCCTAAGGTAACTTTTGGGGATCATGCCATCTGAAAAGGGACATTTTACATTAAAATACACAGATAGCAGTATCAAAAGAATCAGAGAAAATTACCTCAGCAATTCAGGAAAACTTTCTCTTTTTTTTCTCTCTCTCTCTCTGGGCTTTGCACATGCTGGCTAAATGTTCTTCTACTGAGCCATATTCCAGTCCTCTTTTCTAACCTCTCTTCAGATTTACTGTGTAGTACACAGGCGTTGGATTCTGGGGTATGAATGGAGACGACATGAATTATGGGAAGTAAAAAAAAAAAAAAAAAAGGTCCCTTCTTCCTGCACTTGACATTAGTGTTATCAGGGCCCAGCCCTCAGCTTTGTTTATTTGAAAAAGAAAAAAAGCTATTTCTTGTTAAAACTGCCCATGGAAAGGCAACAGGAGCCACTGCTCAGCTCTCTGTATTTGATAAGGCCTAATGTTTGGTACATCAGCCCCGCAGTGGGTGGGCAGCGGGCAGCACGAACACCTTCAGGAAAGTCTCCAGACGTTGACCTGTAGCTTATTTGTCTTTCAGACTGCTGGGCTGATCGATCCCCACTCCACGAGGCTGCAGCCCAGGGACGCTTACTGGCTCTTAAAACTTTAATTGCACAAGTAAGTAAACTAAAGACTCTGCCCTCGGTGCCGTTGCTCTAATCTAGTAGAATCATTCTGTATTAACTTTGGCCATAGCTGTGCTCCGGTCCAGCACTGCCATTTCCGCATCTCCATCCTCGCCCCCCTCCCCCATATGTTCCTCTCGCTTCTGCTTTCTCTAGGAACTGCTTCATTTTCTTTCTAGTTCTCCTCCTTTTCATTCTGGGTCCTCCTTTTCCCAGCAGGAAGTTTCCCTCCCAAGGACAAAAAAAAGGGGATCCCTAAATTTATGTTAACTCATCTCATGCCCTTCCAGTTTGCATTAGTGACTTCCGTCTTGAGATTGCATTTGTAGGCAACTGGTGTCCTATGAATCACCTCCAAACTTGGTAACTCCAGTCAACAGCAAATAATTGGATTCTCGAAGTTTCTAAGGGCTCAGGGTGCAGCTTCCCGGCAGTGGAGTGGCAGCTAAGTCATGCCATGACTCATGATGCGGGGAGGGGAGATCGGTTTTCACACGAAATCACTTGGGTTTCACCTCAGGGCGGTGTTATGAGATAGCAGCTGACTTTCTCCAGAGAAGGTACCTAAGAAGGAAGTCACATTAAAAAAAAACTCAACAACTTTATTTTAATTTTATGTGTATGGGTGTTTTGCCTGCCTATATGGCCATGGACTGTGTGCATGCAGTGCCCTCAGAAGCCAGAAGAGGGCGATGGATCCTCTGGGACTGGAGTTACAGAAAGCTGTGAGCTACTTCAGATGTAGAGGCTGTACGTGCTGCTCACAGTGAAGGAGACAGCATCATCTAAGTGAGGCAGAATTAGGATCTGGACATCACTGGGTACCATATAAGAGGCTGCCTCACTGCAACAATGAACAGTTCAAGACTAGGCTCTCAAATAGGTTAATAATCTGATAAATCTTAGGCCTTGGGGAAGATTTAGTGAGGTCTTAGCCACTAACAACTCTGTGTTTATATTGGTGATTGTATCTCCTGCATGTTGAACGAATATCTGAGTAAAGAGTTATGAATTAAATAAGAGTATGCCCCGCGTTTGCTTTATTTGTTTTGGATTCTACACGTGAGCAGCGGAAATGAGTCACTGCTTTGTTTCCCATGTTCTTTCTAACACCTCACCATTTAAACATTTTCCTCCTCCTTTGAATGTAAACAATGGGGATAGTGATAGTTTGTGCATGTGCTTCCCTTTTAAAATGATTGGTTATTTCTGTTTGGTTTTGCCTTTTGCTTTTAAATACCTTTTTGCCGGAAATATTTATTGATGTCTGTGTGTATGTATGGGGTGGAAGGGGTATGCCATGGGGAACATTTAGCAGATAATTCCGTGGGAGTGGTTCTCTTTTTATCATACAGGTACCAGGGATCAACTTAGGTCATCAGGCTTGGTGATACTTGCCCTTATGTGCTGAGCCATCCCTCCAACCCCTTATTTTTGAGACAGGGTCTCACATATTCCAGGCTAGTCTCCAGCTTGCTAGATGGAACACAACATGACCTTGAACGTCTAATCTTCCTGCTTGCACTTGGAAGGTTCTGGAATTAAAAGCATGCACCACACCCGACTAACGTTGGGCTGAGGCTCAAACCCGGTTTTCATGCAAGCCAGGAAATTACTTTACCAATTCACATCCATCTCCAGCTTCAGAGTTGTGTAGTTTCTTAAAAAGTAAAAAATCAACATCAAGGCTCTCCATTTGAGCTCTAGAACTTCAGAAATATTATATTAAATATTATAAAAGTGCAAGTAGAGACAAAAGGAAAACAGAACCATTACCAATGATAAAGGAAAAAGAAAAAGAAAAAATAAAAGAGAAAATAAATATAATAAAAAAATAAAAAAAATAGATAGAAAATACATTAAATACATTAAATGGTGACAAGATGAGATATGAAGACACTTCTCCTTAATTGTGTTTCTGACTGAACCCCGGGTCTCAAATACACTGGGCAATTCTTTCCCACTGACTTAGCTCTTCAGCACAGGACAGTTTTCTTAGATGCTGATTATGGAACCTCAGGTCTTACATGAGCTAGTCAAATGTCCTACCACAGAGAGCTCCTGTTTGGTTTGTTTTTTTGAGGCAGGGTTTCTCTGTATAGCCCTGGCTGTCCTGGAACTCACTCTGTAGACCAGGCTGGACCTTGAACTCACAGAGATCTGTTATCCTCTGTCTCCTCAGTGCTGGGTTTGAAGGCATACACCACCACTGACTGGTTTGCCTATTTATTTTTAAACACTTGAAATTTCATCCGATTCTGTTACTTTCTTTGCTCTTTAAGACTAGACAGGGCTCCAAATTAGTAGTAGAAGTTGTCCTTAAACTCTGTCTTGCTCACCTGCCCCACCCCACCCACCCCCTCCCGCCCAAGTACTGGAGTTGCAGTCATGCACAAGCAAGTCCAGCTATGCCTTTTATGGCATCACCTCTACACTAAGAACATGTTATTTTAGTAGTGTGATTAAGTGTGTAGGGGCATATGTAGAAAACCTTAACTTTTTTTTTTAACTTTTTCTTGCTACAAATCTTTTTCCTTGCCCTTTGCAACTACTCAAAAAGTGTCTACTATTATTTAAGATTTATTTTTATTATTTGTATGTGAATGTTTGTGTGTGTGTGTGTGTATGTGTGTGTATATCTTAGTGTCCGTGGAATCCAGGATGTGTTGGAAGCTGAAGTTGTGGGCCACCTGATGTGTGTGCTGGGAACTGAACTCTGTTCCTCTAGAAGAGCAGCAAGTGTTTTAACCAGCAAGCTATCTCTCCTGCCACCTATAATCTATTCTTTAAAAGAAAATTTTATTTATTCATTATGTATTTATTTATTTATTTATTGGGTATGGCATGTGTTTTTACTTGTTTTGCATGTAGGTCATATGCTAAATATTAGTAAAATATTAAACCATCTTGAATAAATTCAAGCAACGCTTTAGTTTAGGACCTTCTATCATGCTGTCTCTGGCAGCTGGGTATCCGCAAGTCTTACATATGATTTGCATTTTCTGCATGTCCATTTTCTCATGCACAATTTGGAGAGTCCTATCTTGATCAGTGGTTCGAAACACGCAGGGTCACGTCCCCTTTGCAGAGGAATCCAACTACCCTTTTCCCAGGGTTACACATCAGCTAGCCTGCATATCAGATATTTGCATTACAATTCATAACAGCAGCAAAACTACAGTGCTGAAGTAGCAGCAAAGATAATTTTATGCTTGGGATGTCACCCCAACATGAGGAACTGTGTTAGAGGGTCGCAGCATTAGGAAGGTTGAGAACCCCAGTGTTTTCTAGACAGTGTTTCAGGCCTACCCAGTGTCACTTTTCCACTGCAAAACTGAGTTTTGAACTGTAGCTATGTTTCCAGTACGATGCTGCCACCTTGTGGACTAGGCTATTTCATTTTTTTTTCTCTTCCTTTCTTTTCAGCCCTCCCCTCCCCGTTCCTTCACTTGCCTGTCAATTCCTCTTTTCTTTTCTGTTATCACTGAATAGCAAGTTGAAATCACATATGGAGAAGATACTTCCTAACTGGGAGATACGTAGGGTTTTTGAAGCCCTGTTCTTAAATGTTCTTTTCTTATTACCACTTTCCACCAGAGAAATTTCTATACCAGTCTGTGTGTGTGTGTGTGATACTATACATATAATAGGTACACAGACGAAACATTTACCCTTTTAAAAAATCCAAAAATTTTACCCTAAAACATTTGACTTTATTCGTTTATTTATTTAGTATATTTTAGACAGGATCTTTCTTTGTAGTCCTGGATGTTCTGGAACTCACTCTTTAGACCAAGCTGGCATTGAACTCATAGATATCAAGCCTGCCTCTGCTTCCCAGTGCTGGTATTAAAGGCATGTGTGCCACTATCTGGTATTTTTTCCCTAAAAGAGACTTTAGAATATGCTTCAACATGCTTCCTGTAGCAGAACATTATCCCTCTCTTGCTCAACAACAACAACAACAACAACAACAACATCAATAACATCATCATCATCAACAACAACAAAATATTTCTTCCTCCAGAGTAGACTTTTATAGAACAAAGGCTCAGGCCATACACTTCAAAGACCCATGTCCTAGCACATTCCTTCGGGCAGAGCAAATGACTCTGAGGTTCCGTGCTGTGTTTAAAGATTTACTTTGATTATTTTTTTCAGTAGCGTGCATACGTGTGTGTGTGTGTGTGTGTGTGTGTGTGTGTGTGTGTGTGTGTGTGTGTGTGTGAATGCAGACATCCCAGGAGGCCAGAGACATCAGATCCACTAGGAGCTGGAGTTACAGACAGTTGTGAGCAGCCTGATTTGGGTGTTTGGAAGCAAATGTGGGTTCTCTGCGAGAATAGTGCTCACTTATAAGTGCGGTGCTATCTCTCCAGTCCCCACTACACTACTGTGTTTAGAATTCCATGGTAATGGTTTCTACTCTAGTCATTATGGTGCTGGCATCACTACCCTCAGTCAGATGTCTAAAACAGAAACCTGTTGAACAGCATTGCTTGATTTTCCATGACAGATGCAGCATTTAACTTTCTTTTCTCCAAACTTCAGGGCATCAATGTCAATCTTGTGACAATCAACAGGGTCTCCTCTCTCCATGAGGCATGCCTTGGGGGTCATGTGGCCTGTGCTAAGGCCTTGCTGGAAAACGGTGCACATGTGAGTACTGCCCTATCCGGCTCAGTTAGGCTTGTCTGTCCCATTCACTAAAGAGACATAACCTTCCGGAGTGTTTACTCACTGAGCAGTGGGAAAGTCTGGCACCATCTATATATATATTTCATCCTTTTGGTTACTCTTCTCTTCTCAGTCTGTATAACCTGTATGTGAATATTCAGGTATGTTCATTAAAAAGCATTTTGTTATAAAACACAAATAATTTCAACAGAACAATGAAAAAAAATTCAATTCCCTAAGTCAACTATCAGTTTGTTTCAATCATCATTTTAGTTGTACATTATTAAAGTAAATGGGTTTGTAATATAAAACACACTAGGAACTGTTTTAGCCTTCTTGCCTATTGCTGTGATAAAACACCTTGATAAAAGAAACTTAAAAGAGAAAGTGTTTATTTTGCTCACAGCTCCATTATGGCTGGCAGGAAAGTCACAGTGTCAGGAATCTGAAGCAGCTGGTCACAGTATGTGTTGGAAGGTAGAAGAAGAGAGCAATGACTACATTGCACATTACTGCTCAGATTACTCTCTCCACTCTTATGCAGTCTAGGCTCTTCTATCAAGGGAATGGTTCCACCCACAGTGGGCAAGGCTTCCCACCTCAAATAAGGTAACCAAGATAATCCTGGACTGTAGAGATGGTTGAGTGATTAAGAACATTTGATGCTCTTCCAGAGGACCAGAGTTTAATTTCTAGTACTCACATTGAGCAGCTCATTGCTGCCTGTAACTTCCAGCTCCATGGGGTTTTACACCATCTACTGGCCACTGTGGACACCTGAACCCATATGTGGTCCTGACCATATCCACATAATTAAAAACGAACTCTTCCACAGGCATGTCTGGAGGTCCATCTCCTAGATGATGCTAACTTCTGCCAAACTGACAAACATACAAAGCATAACAAACTTTATTTCTAGTGTATTTCTTAACTTTTTGGACAATATTTGAGTTGCTTATAACTATCACAGCTTCTGAAAAATCTCAGTGACACTGTATTTAGTTCTCAGATTGTTACCAATTCTATTCTCTGTCCTAGTCCTTGTATCCTCTATTTTATGAGCTATAAGATCTTTAAGTATTAGTAATAATTTTTTTTACATCTAAATGCACGTTGAGTTTCTATGTGTAGAACTGAATATGAAAGTCTTCCGAACAACAGCCTATTCCAGTGCCTTCATGGTCATTGCTACTCGTCTGCTAGGTGGTGTATCTCCAGGGTACTTAGTAGCTCATGGGTAATAAATGATGCAGGGGAGGCTATAAGACAACCATTTGCTTTCAAACTCTGTGCTTGGAGTCACAGGCTGATTGTTGGTGGGAAATGGTAGATCTTTCTCCTTTTTAGAATGAAGTATTTGTCAGGGAGAAAGTGAACAATAAAGCAATGGTCTCTCGTCGTTGATGGTTTTCATAAATAGTTGATAAGTGCTCCATCCTACCCTTTAATAGTTCTACTGGAGCAATGAAGGACAGGAGGAAATGGGCCAGTCAGTAGATAGCTGACCCATCAATATCCCAGACCCAGTACATTTGAAATGTGTGCCATATCCTTCCTTCTACACCGGCTTATTAGTATTTTACGTTCCAGTTTCCGGGACTGGAAAAAATTTCTTTCTGGTCTCCTAAGCCTGAGAAGCATCCTTTGTTTGCTGATACCCTATGTAATTCATCATAAAATCCGACTAACTTTTACTTCCCATTTCTCAGATTTAGGTTTTCCTTTATTTTTCTGCCAAAGCGATCTGAAGAATTTATTATTTCATCAAAAGTAGCTCTCTCTGTGTGTTTCTCTTCCTTGATAAGTTTAAATTTACTTAAGAAGAGGTAATTAGTTGTCTTACCTTTGCTTTCAAACCATCGGCAGCAGGAGGCTAGAGATCAGTTAAAAGTACTGGCTGCTCTACCAGAGGACCTGGGGTTTGATTTCTAGCACTCACATGGTGGTTTACAACCATCCATAACTCAAGTTGCAGGGCTCTGACTCCTTTTTCTACTCTTCACAGACAGTAAACACCCACATAGGGCAATCACTGCCAATCCCAACATTGGCAGCTAGTAAGGTGCCCAGTCAATGTTTGCTGACATGAACTGAGAGAAAACGCTAGGAAATCAAATGGAAAGGCACTATGTTAAGTACTTCACATAGAATGACTCACTTGATCTATCTAGGATGTCATGGGCTTTTAAAATTCCACCGAGGTATGGAATGCCCTCAGACCTTTGCCAGCATGAGGGGTCTCTCAAGGCGCACACATAGGAATCTGCACTTGGTGAGAAGGAGTGAGTAAATCCTGTGAGTTTTGCTTTGCCCAACATTAGGTCAATGCACTGACTGTTCATGGGGCCACTCCCCTCTTCAATGCTTGCTGCAGTGGCAGTGCTGCGTGTGTCAATATGCTGTTGGAGTTTGGAGCCAAGGCCCAGCTTGAGGTCCACCTGGCTTCACCAATCCACGAAGCAGTGAAACGAGGTAAGTAAGCCACTCCGGGACATGCAGAATAGTGATGGGCTGATTGCAGTTTGCATGAAATGGTGGTCGTCTAGGGTTGGTCTAGATGTTTTCACCTTCAGACATCTGGGCTTACCATTGAAACTTCTTGATGGTCTTTTAAGTGTAACTCAAATTAGGCTCAGTTTCTGTTCTGCCAAAATATTTAAAGAGATAAGAATTATTCAGAAGTAAAATTGGTTCTGATTATGTTTTCTCTAAAGAAAAGGCTGGTTGATTAGTAATAACAGCCTGTGCGAGCATGTGTGCATGTGTGACTGCATGTGTACATGTGTATGTTTTGCCTGTAAGTATGTGTGTGTGTGTGTGTGTGTGTGTGCGCGTGCGCGCGCGCGCCCGCGGGTGCGCACATGTGCCATGTACATGCAATGGACTAAGCACCAGATCCCCATGACACTGGCTGTTGTGAGCTATCATATGGGTGCTGGAAATCGAAGCTGGGACCTCTACAAGATCATCAGGTGCTCTTAACTACCGAGCCATCCTTCCAACCTCATGATAACACTTTTGAGGAAACATTTAGCTATTGTCAAACTTTTACCAGAACCTCAGAAGAATTCCTTCATGTAACATTCACTGATATACCCATGTTGATTCACTAATATGCCCATGTTGATCTTGTCATTGGGCAAGTCTCCACAGAGAATGCCTGCTTATGAAATTCTCCATAGCTAGTGAATTTGTAAGTTATTTGGGAGAATATTCAATACTTGAAGCTTTGGATTCATTCTCATCTGTTTCCTCCAGGCTAGCCAAGTAAACTTGCAGGTTCTCCTTTACAGGTGTGGGTGAAGAAGAGGTTAGTAAGGGACAGGGTGTAGGACTGAGCTTTGGTTTGAGCGCTAGTAATAACAGGGGTCATTTATCTCTGCCTCTGAAGTTTCCCTGGAGCAAGCATTTTCATGGTCTTCTTTTGCAGATTTCTTCTAATGATTTCCAAAACAAAGTGTTTTTCTTCTAATACAGAAGAAAGCTCTGTTGCTTCTTTTTGAAAATATTTAGTGATTTATCTTGTGCATATGGGTATTTTGCCTGGGTGTTTCTGTGTGCAACATGTATGCAATGCCCTTAGAGGCTTGAAGAGGGCATCAGTTCACTGAGATTGGAATTAGCACCTTGTTGTGCTTGGAATTGAAGCCAGGCCCTCTGGAAGAGCAGGAGCAAGAGTTTTAACCATTGAGCCATCTCTCCATGCCCGCCCCTCCCGATCTCTGTAATTTAAAAAAAAAAATGTAAAAGCCCATTCTAGAAAGCAATCCTGTAATTCTGTGCCTATTCCACATGTTCCTGAGTGAGTGAGGCTATCTTATATTCCACAGGTCACAGAGAGTGCATGGAGATTCTGCTGACAAATGATGTTAACATTGAGCAAGAGATTCCTCAGCTGGGAACGCCTCTGTACGTGGCCTGTGCATACCAGAGAGTTGATTGTGTGAAGAAGCTTCTAGAACTAGGTAATTATTAGAATGAGATGAGCCTGCTAGGCTTGTTTTGTTTTGTTTTTAGTTTATCCTAGACAGGGTTTCTCTTAGTAGTCATGGCTGTCCTGAAATTCTCTCTGTAGACTAGGCTGGCCTCGAACTCACAGAGATCCACCTGCCTCTGCCTTCCAAGTACTGGACTTACAGAAGTGAGCCACCAGTGCCTGGTGTTTTTTTTTTAATTCAATAACTTTAAGGATAGCATTCTTATCAGGTTAGAAAAAAAAAATCCTGAATGCACTGGGTGCTTGAAAGCTAGATGCAGAAGTTATCTAGAGAAGCAAGTATTTCTATTTATCTCTCAGTTCTGCTTCCACAGATGCTGCCCTTATATAGCTAGTACACTTCACCTTGTGGTTGGCAATGTGGCTGCCACAAACACTTGTGCTTGGAACAAGAAGGAACACTGACTCTCCTTGAGACACATGTGTGGGCATCTCTGAAGCGATCATGGTGGCAAGGGGAATAGAGGCTACTGGTGGACTGAAGGCCTCCACCTCAGTTTTCTCTGCAGTCATTAGGTGTCTCTCAGGGCTCATGAATTGAGAATCACAAGAAGATGCCTCTCCAAAGGGAAAGCTAGTGTCAAGTACAGAAAACAACATTCCAGGGAAAAGGAAAATACTTCAAAACTCTCACTTGCTTTGTGATTTAAGACACTTTGCTACTGGTGTAAACATGTAAGCTACAGGAAGAAACTTTAGTTGAGAAATATAACCTCCAAGACTTTTTTTTTTTACTCCTATCATTTACGATTTTTATGTTGATTTTGGAAATCTCTTTTTGAGCCTCCAATGAGATAAATACGAAATAAATATCTCCCCATCTTTTGCCAAAAATTCCTCCAAATAACCATGTAACAGGAACTTCAAATATTTTGTTTTGCATGTTAGAATTGTGTGTGTGTGCATGCATGCGTGTGTGTGTGTGTGTGTGTGTGTGTGTGCACCTAACTTCATTTTTTATGCTGAACTGTCCTGGAGTAGTCTTCACAGGTATTGCTGACATTCTGGGCTTAAGTCACATAGTCTCAAAGATTGCTTAACTACACCAGGGTATTTAAGATGTCTTTGTATCCAACGGCTCACTGTGTCTTACATTCACGCTCAGTTTTGACTGTGAACCATGTGCTTTATTTATTAAGGAGCCAGTGTTGACCATGGATGGTGGCTGGATACCCCACTGCATGCTGCAGTGAGGCAGTCCAGTGTGGAGGTCATCAATCTGCTCACTGAGTACGGGGCTAACCTGAACCTCAGAAACGCACAGGGCAAAAGTGCTCTTGACCTTGCAGCACCCAAAAGTAGCGTGGAGCAGGCTCTCCTGCTCCATGAAGGTAAGAAGGACTGGATGTTTGCTTTCCCTCCCTAAGCACACTGCCATCTCACCCCTAGACTATTCCTCTTTTATTCATTTCTCCTTTTAATCCAGCATGGTTTCTTGAGAAGAGTCAAGTCCTGGATTCACTGCAGTATCTTCTTGGATTTTTTGTTCTTTATTTTACACACTGTATTGGTTGTTGTAGTTTATTTTCCATGACAAGAAAATAGTCAGACAGCTTTGTTTGTACCAATAAAAGATTCAACAGCAGTGTTTATCATAGAAAAAGCACACAATTGAATAAATCAAAGCTCATCTTTGTAACACTGTGAGGCAGGCTGTGGACAAAATAGACATATTGTATAAGGACTATCAATAATGGCCAAGCACACAGCTTGTGCTCCCATAGATCAAATCACCACATAGTACCATGGCCATCTTGGTTTGTGGAAATGCTTTCTATGGTATTTACACAATGTTGATGATACACCTAAGGATGTGTTTTTCAGAACCTACCTTGTTTGGATAAGTGGCACCAGATTGTATTTGAGTTCAGACTGTAGGGAGGATAGGCTATAAGTCTCAGAAAGCTGACCAAATAGTGATGTGGTTTGCTTCTTCTCCAGATCAGGGAGTAGTGTGTGTGTGTGGGTCAGCATTGCACATCCCCTCGCTCTAATTTTCACCACAGGCAAGAATAGAAACTATACATGCTGAGGATGAAAAGTGAGCCGCACTGTTTCATATCTACACTCAAAAAGAGAACCCTTTGCACATCCATACATCGAGATAACATTTTCTGAGCCTTCACAGAGGAATGTGCCAGAGGGAGTAGTAAGGATGATTATAATGATTCAGTGTTACAAGGGCCTTCATGGACACTACTTTGAAACAAAGACTAACCTCATTGAACTCTTAAAAGTGCTAAGAACTTTACAGAAACACAACTCTTGCTAAGATTGCGAAAAGTGAGGCATAAAGGAATTTGCTTCTAGAGGGTCACACACCTATTAGAATGAAGCACTTGGATGCTAAGCAAGCCCTTTGACTCCACAACAAGCACTCTCCAAGCTCCAGGACCTGAATCCAAATCTCCTGAAAGAATGTGCGCAGCAAGGGGTCTTTCTTGTGTTTTGTGATCCCCCCCCAGCAAAGTCCTAGGTCTTGCCCACTGAAATGCCTGATTTATTGTTTTGCAGTTTCTATCAGTGCTTTTAAAAACCTACTGTGCCAGCAAATCACCTGGAGACCTTATTAGAATACAGATTTTGATCAAGGTGGACTAAGTGGGAGCCTAAATTCTGTCTACTTAGCTGGTTCCCACACTTTAATTAGCACTGATCTACATTAGTCCTGATGCTCTTAGATTTAAATTGCTAGTGGCAATTTACCAGATGCCAGTGTGGAAGGTTCTTTTTGCAACTGTTAGCTGAGAACATAGCTGGTAACAGTTTGTACATTTTTCTTGACACGCCCTCCCCCAAATTGGGAGTGTCTTCAGGCCTGGAGTTACTTGCATTCCTTATTGGCAAACTCTTCTGTCTTAAGCTTCATAAACATAAGCATTGCTTTGGAGTGTCTCTGAGGAAACTGGTCAGGTTGTCTGCATTGCTAGGTTCTAGCTTAGCTGCTTCATTTCTGGTTGTATGTCTTGCTCCAGATTTAAGGGCCACTGGGTGGGAGTCCCTGCCATTCTCAATTCCCAGCATTTTCACTAAAGATGAAAGTTTGCTTCTCTGAATATCTCTCCACCACATGTTCCTTGTCCACATCAATCCTGAATGTCATCTGGCTATTTGCATGTGTAATCTGCTTTTTTTTTTGTCATATTTTTTATACCGCTGTTACAGTAGACTTTACGTACCACAAGAGTTTGTATAAGCCAGTAAGTAATTAGTTTCACTTGAGGAAGTCTTTGCTGATAGACAGGTGAGGAAATAATGGGATAATGTAACTGTCCTTTTATAAGTAAATTCCATGAGACAAATTCAGGAAACAATGGGTCAAAGTGATTAGAGTCCTTTCTATACATAGCTATTAAGGTGGAACCCTTGCAAGAACAGGGGGCTCTTTCAGGTATGAGGTGGAAGCCAGGATTACCTTATAAGCAGTCAGTCCTGGGAGGCCCCAGGGGTACTTTGAGGACTATTTTATCCCTGTTCCAGCTTCTAGCAGTAGCTGTGTGATTACAAAGGCAACACTTCCTGCTCACACCTTCTCTGTAGTTGCCCCTCTGTCCTGAAACTCTGTCATAGAGCCCTGTGCCCTAGTGCTTTTCGCTTCGTCCAGCCCATCACTTCCATTAACATAGGCCACAGTGAGGGAGATGCACTCCCTACAGATCCACACTTCATTTTTCAAGAATAGTTACGATTGGAGGATCAACTTAAAGGACATCCTCTACAAAAGGGCAACTCAGAATCCTCTGCTTGTAAGACTTCCCATCATTTGGTAATTCCTCTCCCATTCAGTTTAGCTTCTAGCATTCAGATCTCCTTTCCCACCCCACTGTGAGGTTCATGCCATTTTTATTCCCTCTCCCAGGTCCACCTGCTCTTTCTCAGCTCTGCCGCCTGTGTGTCCGGAAGTGCTTGGGTCGCACATGTCATCAAGCCATCTACGCGCTAGGTCTGCCAGAACCCCTGGAAAAATTCCTCTTATACCAATAGTTGGAAACATGTAGTTTATTGCCTGCTGTAGGACACTTAGTATACGCATTCAGTGGCTTGATCTACTGTCCTAAAAATCTACTCATCCAATTAGAATAAAGCTTCCATAAATCCAGACACTCGCGCTGAACAAGCTCCTGGTTAGTTTGATTGCCAAGAGGTAACCAAAAACCTTTTAGTTTTTAACTCTTGTTAATCAATTTAAAATGAAACTGAAATAAAGCGAAAATAATTTCTAGTCTAGTTTTAGATGATTCAGGACCCTCTGTTACCTGGTGCTGGGGTCAGCATTCTAAATACTGATTAGACACAGGCAAGATTAAATTAAGATTAAATTAAACTACTCGAGGAACCCTCTGGATTCACTCCTTCTCCAATATATTTTGTTAGTTTGTTGTTTTCCTAAAATAAATTTCTGCAGTGGTTTTGATTCTTTTAATTTTTAAAAAATATATAAATAACTAAGTAGGGCTGGAGAAACGGCTCAGGAGTTAAGAGCTCTTGGCTGCTCTTGGCCAAGATTTGGTTTAGTACCCAAAACTTACATGACAGCTCACAACCTTATGTGACCCCAGTTCCAGATCTGATGCTCTCTTCTGGCTGCTACAGGTACTACATGCACATGGTTCACAGACATGAAAATTTTTGCACACATAAAAATAAAAATAAAAATAAATGACGCTTTAAAAAATAACGAAGTAATTTAGAAACATCAAAATTAAATGGGGCTTCTGGTGGACTGCAGTCTTGGTGAATAAGAAAGATATTTGAGCTCTTCTGAACCCCAGCGGAGGCAGCTGAGTGCTCCGGAAGACTCTCCACACCATAGATCTTCGGGATCATGGTGAGTGGAACACAATCAACTCCAGAGAATCCAGCAGGGGCTTGTACCAGCAGGAACAGGGACAAAGGAACACTGCCCGCCCAGAGGCAGGGTTCTGGTCCAGTCACGGCCACCCTTGCCATCTCTCTTCTGAACCCCAGCGGAGACAGCGAATCACTCGGGAGGACTCTCCACACCACAGGTCCTTGAGATCACGGGTCCTCTACACCATGCAGGGAGAGTTGGCCTAATGGGAGGGCTCTGACCCCAGGACTCAGAAGGAGGATCAGAGCTCCAGACTTCTGGACACCTGCCTTGCAAGAGGAGAGCTTACCTGCAGTGAGTGCTGTGACCAAGGGGACGGAGGGGAGAGTTGCATTCCCAGTAGTGCTGACAGGGGCTAACAGAATCACAGGAGGATCAAACTCCAACCAGAGATAGCTAGAAAATTAAAACCAGAGATTTCCAGATGGCGAAAGGCAAATTTAAGAATCTTACTAACAGAAACCGTCAGAACCTAGTACGCCCACCACAGGGAATCCTGGATTCCCCCAAATACCCGAAAAGCAAGATGTGGATTTAAAATCATATCTCATGATGGTGGTAAAAGATTTGAAGAAGGACATTAATAACTCACTCAAAGAAATGCAGGAGAACAATGCTAAACAAGTAGAAGCCCTTAAAGAGGAAGCACAAAAATCTCTCAAGGAATTACAGGAGACCACTGCTAAATTGGAAGAAGTCCTTAAAGAACTATAGGCAAACACTACTAAACAGATAGAAGAAACACAAAAATCCCTTAAAGATTTACAGTAAAACACTGCTAAATGGCTAGAAGAAATGCAAAAACCCCTTAAGGAATTACAAGATAACACTGCTAAACAGTTAGAAGAAACACAAAAATCCCTTAAAGAATTACAGGAAAACACAAC
>NC_034613.1:142519948-142523258 GCF_900095145.1 Mus pahari
GGGAGCAGGGTGGGGGGAGGGTATAGGGGACATTTGGGATAGCATTTGAAATGTAAATAAAGAAAATATCTAATAAAATAAGTTTAAAAAACAAAAAAGAAAGATATTTGAAGAGATTAGCTCACCCGAAGTTTGAAATTTATTGCTTGTCACTTGTGATATTAAGTGCTTTTGTAAAAATGTAAGGAGCTCTAGGATTGAGCAACATTGGTCTCCCTTCACCCTTAACTCAAGGTTATTGTCTGCTGTGTGTTGTAATCCAACCCTGGCATATTCTCAAAGTCAGCATCCTCAGGGTTCTTAATACAATCCCCCTCTCCTCCTCTTTTTTTCTTCCTTCTGTGCTGCCCCTTCCCTTCCCCAGTCTATTTTGTGACTTGGGACCTTAGAACGCTATAGGTTTTTCATTACTGTAAGAACTATTGGGACAGGTTGGTCACTGTAGGATATTAGCTAAATGAAAATTTTCTCTCATAAGTTTCTAAGATTCATTCTAAATAGATTATTTTCAGTTCTTCTAGGCCTTCAGATCTCAAGGGAGGAGAGACAACTCACTCCCCCTGGGTACATCTGGCAATATCTGGTAACATTTAGCTGAGGGGAGGGTGCTACTGATAACTAGTGAGTAGAAGCCATAGCTGGCTTTTGATGGACAAAATTTAAATTGTTGTAAAAATCCTGCTGGAGATATCATTGATTTCATGATACACTATAGAAATATAGAAAAATCAGCATGGACATTAACACCAGGCACATTTGTCAGTGGAATAAAATTGAGGAACCAAATTTAAGCCCATACTCTTACAGCCATATGATTTTTGACAAAGAAGGGACCTCTTCAACAAATGGTGCTGGACAAACTGGATGGCTGGCTGCATATAGAAGAGCAAAAATAGATCCATACTTATTACCCAGAGAAAACTCATTTCTAGATGGATTAAGGATCTCATCATAAAAGCAGATACACTGAATCTGTTAGGGGAGAAAGCAGCAAAACATTTGAACTCATTAGCACAGGAAATTACTTTCTGAACAGGATCCAGGATAGCACTGTCATTAAAACCAATAATTAAATAGGACCTTATAAATCTAAAACACTCCTGTACAGCAAAGGACACCTTCATTCCAGCAAAATGGCAGCCTATAGAATGGAAAAAAAAAGTGTTTACCAATTATACATCTGATAGGAGGTTAGTATTGAGACTATAAAAGAACTTAAATATTGAATATAAAGAAAACAACTCAATTTAAAGGTGGGGTATAGCACTAAATAGATAATTCTCGTCTTAGGCACTATTCTATTGCTGTGAAGAGATGCTATGATCAAGGCAATTCTGATAAAAGGAAGTGTTTAATTGGGGCTTGCTTACAGTATCAGATAATGAAAACATGATACATTTATAGAATGGAGAGAAAATGAAATTATGAAATTCACAGGTAAATGGATGGAGCCAGAAATGATCATTCTGAATGAGGTAACCTAGACTCAGAAAGACATCTTTGAATCTTTAATCTGTGTGTTTAAGTTGTGGTAGAGATAGATATCAGGAAACCAGTCACGGGGGATGCTTTCAACAGAGGAGAGATAGACTGCAGATGGTATGGGGGGATCGAAAATAATGGGGCAAGAAGGGTTAAATGGGTAGGAGATAGGATGACAAAACTAAGAGGAACTGGTAGATGACAGTGACCAAGAAGATGATGATGATGACGACAACAACAACAACAACGTGGAACCTGAAGCAGAGGTTTAGCACTTAAGAGCACTTATCGCTTCTGCAGAAGATCTGGTTTTGGGTCCCAGCACTCATTCCAGGCAGCTCTCAACTGTTTGTGGCTCTAACTGCAGAATATCTGATGTACTTTGGACTCTACAAGCCGACACACACACACACACACACACACACACACACACACACACACACACACACACGAATGCACACACATGAACACACGTGCACATTAACTCAAGAGCATACACATGCGCATTCATAGAAATAAAAATAAATCTTTAAAAAAAGAACACATGACTCAAGGCCTGAGCCAGAAAGAGAGCCATCTTTGCTCTGGCGCTCTGCTGGAGAAGCAACACAGCTTCTGGGAAGGATCCCATTTCTGGTTCCAGTCATCCAGCACCTTTCCTGCCGGAGGAGGGGTGTCTGCCTGGGAGGAGTCTCCAGGCCTGAACCGGAAGGAGAGCCATCTTTGCTCCTGTGCACTGCCAGGGAGAGGGCGGTCTGCAGAAGTGTCACAGCTTCTGGGAGGGGTCCCGTTTCTGGCTCCAGTCACCCAGCACCTTTCCTGCCTGAGGAGGGGTGTCCGCCGGGGAGGAGTCTCAAGGCCTGAGCCAGAAGGAGAGCCATCTTTGCTCCAGTTTGCTTGGGCTCCAGTCTGTGCTAGCAAGAGTGTGGACCACAGAAGCTACACAGCTTCAGGATAAACAGAAGCAACCTAACTACTGGGACAGACCCTGTTTCAGGCTCCAGAAATTTGGGCACCTTCCTCGCCAGAGGAAAGGTGGCCATCTGTGAGGGCTCTGTCTGCCAGAGCAGGTGGGAGAGTCATATTGTGTCCAGTGACTAGTCTGTACAGGTGAGTGAATAAACTACAATGGCAACACATCTTCTGGGACAGGCCCTGTTTTGGTCCTACATCTTCAGCAAGGAGGCAGATCTGAATGCCAGGCCTCTGTGCACCTTCCCTGATAGAGGAGAGCTTCCCTGCAGAGAGAAATCTGACCACTGAGACCCAGGAGAGAGCTGGACTCCCAGGACTGCTGACAGAGGCTAACAGAATCACAGGAGGAACAAGCTCCAACCAGAGACAACTATTACAACTAACTCTAGAGATCACGAGATGGCGAAAGGCAAACGTAGGAATCTTACTAATAGAAACCAAGACCATTTACCTTCATCAGAACCTAGCACTCCCACCTCAGTCAGTCCTGAATACCCCAACACACCCGAAAAGCAAGAATCGGATTTAAAAGCATAACTCGTGATGCTGATAGAGGACTTAAAGAAGGGCAGTATTAAATAAATGCAGGAGAACGCCACTAAAGAGATACAAGTCCTTAAAGAAAAACAGAATACTTCTAAAGAGGTAGAAGTCCTTAAAGAGAGAGAGGAGAACAGAAACATACAGGTGATGGAATTGAACAAAACCATCCAAGACCTAAAAAGGGAAATAGAGGCAATAAAGAAAATCCAAAATGCAACAACTCTGGAGATAGAAAAGCTAGGAAAGAAATCAGGAACCATAGATGTGAGCATCAGCAATAGAATACAGGAGATAGAAGAGAGAATCTCAG